>NW_013953166.1:100067-101580 GCF_001266775.1 Austrofundulus limnaeus
GCCGTCCACCGCCCGGAAACCGGCAGCCACCCCGGCCAGGGGGCCACCCACAGGAACCAAGAGTCGCACCTCAGGAGACCAAGGTGAAAACACCCTTAACGTCGTGGGCTGTTATTGACCTCCCTCTGCCTGTASTGAGGTTGGAAATTCTTTAAGCAATTGTGTCTCAGGGATAAATTCTGGTGAGATTYTCTAAGTCAGTGACCCACCTTGACTAGTTGTCATCAGCCTCAGATACCGTAGTCTAAAATCTGTCTGTGACTCGCATAATCCAAGTCGACTAACAGACAGCCCTACTCTGCCTAACCTCAAAAACCCTGCTAGATCGTCACCTCTTGATCTAATAATAACAAAGGTCCCTCACAAGTACACTGATGCTAGTATTTTTGGAAATGGTTTGAGTGACCATTGTGCCATCGCTGTTATCAGACATGCCAAATTCTCCAAAGCTAAACCACAAATCCTTTTAAAAAARGGATTTTAAACATTTTTATGAGCAGACTTTTTTGCATGATATCTCTAATTTTGAGTGGAAACTAATCTCTTCCTTTGATGATGTTGAGTTGGCCTGGAACGTTTTAATGATGAATTTTTAAAGTTAATCCATAAACACGCACCTTTGTGTAAATATAGGATTTAGGGGCGAAATAACCCCTGGTTCTCTACTGACATTAGTTATCTCCTCAGGCAAAGAGATCAAGGATGGGCCCAGAKATGAAAAACAAAATTAGAGGCTGACTGGATTAACTTTTGTCAGCTTTGCAGCAAATGTACTTCTGTAATTAAGAAGTCTAAATCTGAATTTTACATATCAGAAATCACCAAAAGTCTAGATGATCCTAAGAAGTTTTGGAATATTGTGAAATTTGTTTCTGGGTGTGTCTTGTGAAATACCCAATTCCTTGGACAAGGACTCTGTAAACATGATTAATAAATGTGCTATGTTAAATAGTTTTAATGAGCATTTTGCTGCAGTAGGGAACTTATTTAATAGTGARGTAAAAGTGGAAAAAAACTGTTTCACTTAAATGTGCCAGTTAGCTGTCTTCGCCTTGATTCTCCGTCATGATTTCCCAGAAGTGYAAAAAGATCTGGTGAAAAACACAATGAAGTAAGTCACTGGATGCTCACGATGTGCAGATTTGTTGTGATGAGTTAATGGATAGGGTTTAGGGCTGCAACTAACGATTATTTTAATTATCGATTAATCTGTTTATTTTTTCGATTAATCGATTAATCGGCCAAATCCTTAAAAAGCTTAATTACATGAATATTAGTAGATATACATTAAGTTAACTCTTAAGGATGCAAGTTATTGATAATGAATTAATCTGAAGTTGATTTATCTTGTACTGTAGATTGATCAACAGTTAATTAAGAAGCAGCCATTTTTTAAAAAAAAAACGGAGTTTTCTCTTGAATCAAGAGGGTCTTTTTTATAATCTCCTGAATTAAAAAACAGAAGCACATAATACATGTTTTAACAAGTTATTTTGCCAGCTGTATTAAATAC
>NW_013953166.1:102259-103619 GCF_001266775.1 Austrofundulus limnaeus
TGATACCAGAGCCTGTCTGTATAATGTCTTGTGACGTCCACGGCCTACCCCAGTTACCACTACTGTGCATGTGTGTCAAGGACAGAAAGGCAGACGTGGCAGTGGAAGGTGTCAAAGCAGTTTGGAGAGAAAAACAACGTAAAGAACAAAAAAAAGAAAACGATTAATCYATRATTAAATTAGTCATCAATTATTTTAATAATCGATTAGTCGTCCATTAATCGATTAATCGTTGCAGCCCTAATGGGTTAATGAGGTTATCAGCAAACATCTAAAAGTAAAATCAATTTCTAGAAACTCTCATTGCCTTGGTTGAACGAATCTATAAGAAAACTTATGAAGAAAAAGGATTTWGGCATTAAAAATGGCTATTAAGAGTCACTCAGACACTGACATGGTTGTAAAACTTTAAGAAATTGTGTTACCAAAGAATTGAGGTGRGCAAAAGCTAATATTATATATCAGAAATTAGAAATGCTAAAGGACACTGRTCTGCTATTTGGAAGCAAATAAATAGCATAAGACCAGCAGAAAATTAGGAAAAAGTTTACAAATTAAAAGTTGGGAGTCATTTGGTCACAGATAAAAAGCAGATTGTCAATATATTCAATGAATTCTTTGTTTCCTCAGTTGCACAACTTAATGGAAACTTTCAATTCTCAACTGCTGAACCAAGTACATCTACGATTTCTCACACTACAGCTTTTTCTTTGCTTCAAACTAATCAGATGGAGGTTATTTCCATTATTGACAAAATAACAGCCATTCAAAGGATCTTTTTCATWTAAATGCKAACATGCTAAAGAAATATAAAYATATTTTTGCAAGGCCACATATCATTAACTTGTCCTTTACCAGTGGAGATTTTCCAGATAAATGGAAGGTAGCCAGAGTTTTACCCATCTATAAATCTGGGGCATCAGATTTGGTCTGTAACTATAGACCAATAAGKATCGTACCTGTGTTTTCAAAGATTATGGAGAAGGTGGTGGCTCAACAATTAACAAAACACTTAAAATCAAAAAAATTGWAAATCCTTTTCAATTTGGTTTTTGTCCTGTTTACTGAAGAGAAACAGCTATTTGCTATTTTATTCAACAGATCAAATCATCGCTTGATCAGGGTAAAGTCATTGGTGCAGTCTTTTTAGACCTAAAAAAGGCATTTGACACACTGAGTCACAATATTTTAATTTAAAAAACTATCAAACTTTAATTTGTCCAACTTGAGTTTGCAGTAGTTTAAATCATATCTTGAGAGTCATGAGCAGTGTGTCGTCATTGAAGGTAACAATTCATCCTTTGAAAACAAAGACAGGTGTTCCACAGGGCTCAGTTCTGGGTCCTCTTCTGTTTATATA
>NW_013953166.1:104272-105933 GCF_001266775.1 Austrofundulus limnaeus
ATATATAAATGATTTACCTAATTCATGTCCAGGCGCAGGTTTTCAGATGTACGCTGATGACGTATTTGTGTATGTGGCTGATAAAAACATCTCATCAGCATGGTTTGACAGGTCTACTCCTAACAAACTGACATGACATCATGCAGCCTTTTACCATAATGACACTGTGCCAGGTGGGGACCATTATCCCTGTAAACACAGGTGGTGGTGAGGACCCACTCTTCCTTATGGGGGAAAAGCCCAGTCCCCGTTGGGGAAAATGCTGTTGGTGGGTCAGGGTTAGGCTGTAGAAATGACCGGTAAATGAATGGAAGTCATAAACCCTTGACTGTCCTGTCTTTGCTGCTGCAGCTCTGTGGAGCGTCAGTGAACAGAAGTTCATCATCAGTTTTGATCGGAGATTTTTTTCGTCCTATCATCCCCGTACTAACTGTGCCCATCGGACCGGCCCATTAATGGTCCGTCCCAGCAGGATTCGTTCCGATTGTCCCGATTACCCACTCCGCCCTTGTCATGTTAAAATGGTGAGTAGAATAGCAAAAGCAAATTTAAATACGTTTAGATTAATTAGAGACTGTTTACCTTTTCATGCTGCCAACAGTTTAATGCACACAATGATCTTTTCACATTTAATTTATTGTGTAACCTCTTGGTCTCGAGCTGCAGCCACAACCATCAAGCCTTTGAGAATGATTTACAAACGGAGCAGTTAAGATCTTGGACAGGAAACCCATCAGAGCACATCACTGTCATATTCTTAAAAAACTTAACATGATGAACTTTGAAAACTTTAAATTTGTTAACTTCAAACTTGTTTTTAAATATTTAAATGGACAGGCTCCTCAAGTACTTAGTGAGCTTTTGGTTCCTCTTAGGTCTACAGGCTCAGTAACTCATGGAGCAAACAGTGGGAACTGTAAAATTCCTTTTTTTAAAACGGCTGTGGGTCAAACAGCTTTTTCTGCTCGAGGGATTAACATGTGGAGTTCCCTACCTGCCGATTTAAAACGGATGTCTGACTGGAACCATTTTAGATTACTGAAGCATTTCTTGAAGGAAAATCAGCTTTGTAGTCATGAATAACTGAACTGTCACTTCTTAATGATTTGTTTTTAAGTTGGTTTTATGAGTTTATTAGTGAGTTTCAATAGTGTGATGTTTTCATTTGTTAACTGTATTTTACACTTTCATTTCATGTTGCTAAAAGCCCTTCTAGGGATAGGCATTGCAAATTAGCTCTGGCTATAAATGTTGTAGTTTATAGTATTGTTAATACTTGACACTTGTCCCTATTCAAATAAACAACAAATAAAATGAAATAAGGCAATAATGCTGACCCTCAGCAGATGGACAGTCAGTGTTTTACAGTGACCATCACAACCCATAACAAGCCCTCAGGAAATAAAACCATGTCATCTGTCACTTGCACACTGAATGAGTTTTGTTCAGTTTTTTGTGTCCTGTTTTTGGGGACTGGGAGCTCCTTTGTGTTGTGCAGCACCCTCTGGTGCTCCGGAGGTGCCACACAGGTGTGGAAGGAGGAGGAGAGGATCGCCCCATTAAGTGTGCAGTGAAATATGCACATGCATAATCTAAGCAAACAATGGGCCTCATGCAAGAACATGTTCGTATTCTTATCCTAAATTTCTCTTACTTTTGTT
>NW_013953166.1:109784-111381 GCF_001266775.1 Austrofundulus limnaeus
GAAACTGCCCACATTCTGTAAAACATCAAAAGATGAGGGACGTTACTGTTTTTCTGGTAGTCCAGTAATTACTTTTTTTTGTTTGATTTCTATATTAAACAATTTTTTAATCAAATAAATAATATAAACTTCATTTCACTTCTCAAATATCACTGTGTTTGTCCCCTATGATATATTTAACTGATTGTTTTAATCCAAACAATCAATGATTAATAAAGGTAAATCAGGAAAATTAACAAGGTTGCCCCAACTTTCGCACCCCACTMTATATAGGGATTATATTTAGGATCTGCATTTAGTTTTTTGCTCAATCCCAGTGTATTTGAATTTGTGAGAGTACAGTGAGCGTACTTACTGATGAAGAACTATTGACTTTTGTGTTACCAGGCCCAGATCAGTGTATCGACCTCTGAACCCTCTGGCTCCAAGCAGAGGTGAGTTTAAATGTTAKAAAGTTTGTTTTTTGTCATGGTAGTAAACACAGCAACAAGAAGGATAGTGTTGGAGTGCACACTAGTAACTGAATGTGGAAGTATAAACTTAAATACAGGTTAGTGCTTGTATAGCAGCATGGCAACAGTGTTATTGTTTTGGTCCAGGATGTCCTGGTTCCCCAACACCTGATGTCTAACTTTCAGAGCATGCCACCATTTTTTGTGTCTCACTCATTACACAACTGAGGCTGCTTGAAGCTTTGCTGCAACCTGAGTTTCCTGTATTAAAGTTGCGCAACAATAATTCTGCACCAACAGTTCCTTCAGTGGTGGATGCTGGTCTTTCAAGGAGGGGAAGCTCAATTTCGGCCTACATCATAAAATTACTAAAATAACTACTTTATGTGTGTCCACCTGTGTGTGTGCTGTGTGACGGCTGAGGGGCTCAGCAGCACCCGCTGGACAGAAACTACCATAGAAGTCAGAAAGAATGGTAGAAGTCTGTCTCCAAACACAAGCAGCTACAGAAAACCCACCAGAAATTGAAGCTTGATTTGTCGCTAGTTGTTTTTAACAAACAAAATGCTGCTAACAGGATTAATAAAGTCTCCGGTTCAACTCGGAACAGAAACAAAAGTAAAAAATGCTCCCATGGATATTTACACCAAAAGATCGCTGATTCGCTCATTTCACTGTCAATCAAAAAGGGATTCAGCCTCTCACCATAGACTTAAACATAGATCACTAGACTAAGCCCCGCCCATCCCGTCCACTGGTGTCTGTGACATCATGGAGGAGCAGAAACAGACCAAACAGGACAACAGCTCACAGCCTCCAACAGCAGCTGAACTGGATCTGTTTCACAGATTATCTGTCATGTTTTTACAATAAATTAATAATTAATCATGTAAAACAGCAGATTTATACCAGAAAAATATATAATTTATAAGTAATAATGATCTAAACCAGACCTGAAGTCAGCCTGTAACTTAGACTTTAGCTAGTTGAAAAATGATGACTTCAGCTAGTAATAAAGTATATTTATTATTTCTTCTTACTGTCATAAAATTAAGAATATTTATATTTACCAGTCAAGTTATAAAATGTTCTCTGGTTACAAGATGAAACTAGTCTCTATTAGCTAACCATCTTCTCAACAAGTC
>NW_013953166.1:112189-113956 GCF_001266775.1 Austrofundulus limnaeus
ATATTATCGTTTATCGCAATAAATTTTGAGACAATTAATCGCCCAGCAAAATTTGTTATCGTGACAGGCCTGTGAAATGAGACATTTTCCTGTTTATCTTCTGTTAATAAATCCATAACACAAACAGCTTTTCTGACATTATTTAAAACATTAGATAGATTATATAAACTGTAAAATATTAATAATAATTGGATTAATATTATTATTAATAGTTTTTATGATTTCCACATCGTCAGTCCTTTTTTCTGCTCTGTTGTCAACATGTACAGTAATGGGAAATCTAGACTCTTGACTGTTAGCGTTAGCCTTTAGCTTCTCCAGCCGATCACACGGTCACCTGGTTTCTGAGCTCCAGCTGTTCTATAGAACCTCCTTGCCTCAGACAGATCATCCAATCATCATGCAGAAGCTGAGCGTCCAGGCTAACCGAGGCCAGCCCACTGCTCCATAGACCCCCAGAGATGCTGAGCGTCCGATGGGCGGGACAAAACCAGCATCTATCCAATGACTCGTCTCGTTTCGCTGCAGTCTTTGCTTTTGAACCCAGTGGAAGCTCAGCGTCTGCACTGTTTAAAGCTCTGTGAAGCTGCGGGAATGAATGAAATGAGGAAAGTCTCGTCGTTACCAGTGATAAGAAGCTGATTCTGAACAAAAGTTGAGTGCGTTGTGGTGCATATTTAGTCAGTGACATGAACACACAACAGTATATATTTGATCACTTAGTTGTTTGACATTTTAGGGGAAGCTGAGCTTCCCTTGCAGTCTTAGAGCAATCACCTCTGATTTCAGTTCCTCACATACGGTGGTGTGAGGGTCTCAGTGCAGAAGATTAATTTTCAGCTGACCACTTGGTTTTTACTGATGTCGATGTTTAAAGTTAGTCACATTTTCAATATTTTTATGTTGAACTCTGTTTTTTTTTTTTTTCTTGGCTGCCAAGGTGGATTTAAACTCATGCCTCTGAATATAAGATAACAGATTTTCTCTCTGCTTCTTACTGTATTTATGGAAATATGCATTTGTTCTGTGTTTAACCATCTTTGTATAAAAACGAATGTTTATTTTTCTCCTCTCTGGGGCTCTCTGTTCAGGAGATGATGATGGTGAGTAAAATACAAGTAGTTGAACAAGTTTTTGTATTATTATCTGTGTTGGAAAAACTATTTTAGACTTTGTGTTTGTGTCATTTTGCAGGAGAGGGCTTCTACAAGTGGCTCGAAGGTGAGTTGCACCTCATTTTTCTGTTTCTCTCTTCTGTCATAMTTGTGGGTCCAAACGAAGGTTGCTTTAGAAAATCTTCACTGGTGTGTTCCTTTCTACTGAATGTCACGACACCAATAAACTTCCAGTTTTCAAGGTTTTTCAGCAAAAACACTAATGTTAAAAATTGGCTCAAAAAAGTTTTTTTTACACTTAATAAAGGATCTGATTTACATTTTCACCTGACTGCACTTCTGTCACTGTGCAGGTTTGTGTTTGGAGAAGAGAGTTTTTTATCGACTCATTTCAGGCCTGCACAGCAGCATCAACATCCACCTGTGTGCCGAGTACCTGTTGGATGGTAAGATCAGCATCACGGTTGTTCTCATCATTACTAACAATCCAGTTATACCAAGTTATACCAAGTATTCATCTATATTACTGGATTGGACATCACGTGACTTGTTGTGCACCGCACAGGTGCCATGGCCATGCTGGCGAAAAACCAGGAAGTTCAACTATTTATACAGGTTCTTCAATGCCTGCGTTCGCCCCCTACTGACCTAC
>NW_013953166.1:115492-118636 GCF_001266775.1 Austrofundulus limnaeus
TGAACTGTGTAGATATTACTAGTACTGATGTTCTGTCCACTCAGCATATGGTATATCCTGTAGTTTGTGATTATATATCAGAGTAAAAAACCTCTAACTTCTTTTTTCCCTCCACCGTACATTTCATAAGCTAAGCAATGGAGGGGCCGACCGCATTTATCTTATCTTTATCTTTAGCTGGAGGAATTTGTCTTTAGTCACTTTAGCACGAATGAAGAACCAGGAAACAAAAGCAAAATTAGAATTATATAGGCTGGAAAGGGGCTTCTACTGTAAATACTTTAGCAAAAACATATAATGAAAAGTTCCCAGACTGCTTATAGATTTATCTCTGGAGCAAATACATAATTTTTACACATCACATCTGCAATTTTCTCAGCTTTAATTTAAACCCTATTTTATAGAAATCAGATAAGAAATGAGGGTGCTGTGAATATTTTTGTGACAGATAGACGCACATCCCACATTGAAACTCTGCTGTTTTGTTGACATGACTCAATGCGTAGCAATGGCTCCTATGATGGCGCGTCCCTAGCTATAGCGGCTATAGGCGATGTCCAATCCGGTAATATAGATCAATGATACCAAGCCTTTTCTCCTCAGAGCTCCTTATTACAGCACCACCAGCCCCCCACACAAGCCCCATCCCTTCGTGTACACAAACCACATCAGATAAATGAACAGCTGCTGGCCTGATCCTTTGCAGSAGCTGGTTGCTGTTGTGTACTTTGAAGTGTTCCCAAAGGTCTTTGGATAATTACCTGTTCTTCTTCCCCAGCTGAGTGACCAAATGTAATACTCACTACAGTACCACAATGGTGACAGTATAAAAGAGTAAATCCTCTGTGTTTTCTTTCCTAATTACTTGTAATARTAGGGAAACTGGAATTATTTTCTCCTGACAGTGCGTAAAGACCAGGGGCCTCATATACAGACTTGCATGGACTTCTTACTGAAACATGGCACAGGGTCAAATCAAGAAAATGGAGTACGCACAAAAAAATCCCTATGTATCAAACCATGTGTAAACTGGAATCCACACACATTTCAGTGAAGTCTTTGATGTAAAGTGAGGACCTCTTCAAAGTCCTCATTTTGTTTGCAGCTTTACTAGTTAGGTTTAGACGTTTGGTGTGAGTTTAGTTCTGGTTCAAGTTAGGGTTAACTATAGACCAGTAATGGTTAATTTTAGGGAAAATGTCTGGGTTACACATAAATACAGTTACAAAAAGAATGGAAGTCAATACAAAGTCGTCAGTTTGATGCAAGTACAAGGGTGTGTGTGGGGGGGGCACATTTTTGCTACATCGTGGGAACTATTTTCCAGAAAAAGGCAGCCTTTTGGGGATCGAATGTGGGTACGGATGCTAATTTTGTCTGGGGGGTTAACTTTAGGACTAATGTCTGAATAGAGTTTAGGTTAGTGTTAGGGTCAGGTAGGTGCATGTGAGGTTAATTTTAGGGTAAATGGTCAGGGATAGGATATAAAATAACCAAAAAATGAATGGAAGTCAAACCACGGTTCCCACGGGATTATTAAAACAAACATGTGTGGGTGGGTGTGTGCGCATGTACATGTACACTTTTTTCTGTTTTACAGTAAAAAAAAATGCAAGTGGTTTCAAAATAGAGTGTTTTGTTGGTATAAGCTTTATTTTAAGATACACACACCATTACTTCCATCAACATCATTTTCTTAAATAAGTGAAGTCGCACTTTTTAAACTTAAGTTGTTTTTTAGAACATGGTGAGCCCAAGTCATTTTTTTAATAGTTCATCTTTTCTTGTTATAATGTTATAAAAACTACAACAACCTATAAGAAATCTAAAAACTGAACTTTGCAAAACAAAATGGAGCTGTGTCATGAGTACTGTTCTTTTGGTGACAGAGGGCTGGAGCCGCTCAGTGTGGGGTCCAAACATCCACGAGTTCCGTCGGCGCTTTGACACGGCCGAGACGAAGGGCGAGGGCACCCGGCGGCTCAAGAACCTCTACTTCCTGTATCTGATAGAACTGCGAGCACTCTACAAGGTGGCGCCGTACTTTGAGCGAGCCATCGTCAACCTGTACACTGGAAACAGTCCGGAGGATGGAGACACCAAGGACCTGCTGCTACAGATCTTCAATGAAATCAAGTAAGGAAACGACAGTCTGCTAAACTAATAGGCAGTAMGCCCRCACATGTCCCCTCTACAACGTTAAATAGTAAGCCAGAACCTGGATAGGTTTTGCAGGGTTTTGATGAGTTTTTCAGGGGCGTACTGAGGCAGGGACCTTGGTGCTCTGACCCTGGCTTACCATGTTGAATGGAGTGGATTGATGTTGGACATTACTAGACTTATTAATAATTCATCTGTAAGACAAATTATAGTGTCTAGGGACAGTCCCTCGCTAATAGTGAGGATTACCTGTCCACCCACTAATAGGGACAAAGTGGGGAGGCTCAGAGATGACCRCCATTTGGAAGTTCTTAATGGTTAGTTTATTTGTTTATTTGTTTGTTGAGAGGAGGGGGGGGAAGGTATGGGGCAGAGCCTTGTCGACATATCCAGTCAGGAAGAATTTAGTCAAAAGATCAAGGCCGTTGTCAGGGYGATCCAGATTCTGTAATCAGTTGTTTTGGGAACAGAAGAGACAGGCAGACGATAAARAATTTTCCAWCTGCTTTAGTGTCCTGCTGGTGCATCTCAAGGTGGCGATTCCAAACAGGCGAATGGTGTGGACAAATTCCACGGAGCCAAATCTATCAGCTTCCTCCAAGATCCATTCCATCTGGCCAGACAAGTCCAGGGACCACAGCCAGCCCACGACTCTCAATAGAACCGCTTACAGACCGAGTCCAGCTCGCTCAAGGCACAATGTCCAAGTGCTGATAGAACACGGCCACCCATCAAATTGATCAGTCAGCCAGGAGATGAAAAGCCACAGATGCTGATTTGTAGAACACCAGGAGACCACCAAACCAATCTGTAGAATCCAGTGATCGAAGTCCAAATGTATATCCAGAACAGAGGTCCCATCTTTGACATGTTCTCCCATGGAAGAAGAAAAAACTTTGTTCTTTTTTTTAAAATAGGAGAAAAAGAAAGAGAAAGAAAAAAGTGAAATGTAATGAGAAAGAGTGAAAGAGAGATTAGAAGATA
>NW_013953166.1:118875-122605 GCF_001266775.1 Austrofundulus limnaeus
CCCATATACATATATATATTTATACATATACACATAAACATGCCCAAAAAAAAGCCACTGATGATGAAGAAGCTAAGATACTAATATTCAGATATTCAGTTCTGCTTTCTACTGAAGTGGCAAAAAAAAAACTTTGTTCCAAAAATTTTATCGAGAGACCAGCTAACCAAATCCATAAAAATAAAAATATCCATAATTTCTTATTTCTGATGAAAATGTAGAGAGGCTCCAAGCAGCAAAGCAGGGAAAGATAGGGAAGGGCAGGAGAGAAGGAAGGAATGTCTAACTCCTCCGAGAGAGGAAAACAAACTAATAAAATGTTAAACTAACAAAATGACTAAGCAATGCTTATTAAAAACAGAAGATAAAAATATAAGTATTGATTAAAATGTATTCTGTTAATACTAAATCATAATTTCTAAACATGTTCTAAACAACAAATAAATGTATAGCTATAAAATGACTAGAAAGCCTTTAAAAGTGAAGACAAAGTCAACACATTTTAAAGGGATTTATGCATTTGAATTATACATTTTTAAAGAACAGCAGTACAGACAGAGTGTTTGTTTTGACTCGATTTTATCAACATAATAAAAAATCTTTTGAGAACAAGATCTTTCCCAAAGGAAAAAAGGAAGACAGTGAAAAGGCTTAATTTTTTGATAGCTCTCCATGAGAGCTGAAACAGTTCAGTCTGAAAGAAGAGGGCTTTGACCTCAGGTGATCAAAGGTTGATCAGTAGTGGAGGAGGTGAGGTGAAATGGGTGTTAACACTACACCACTCTACTCTGAATATTTTACTGTACATGTTCAACGCCATATAAACAAAGAAAGAGAAAAGACAAACCTCAACTCCGACGTGTCCGATTCATCTCCGTGCACACACCCATCATCATCCTCCAAGCTCATAAAGTACGCAGAGCTTGTTCGGCCATCATATAACAACAATTCATGTTGACAGACAGACTAACAAACTACTACACACACTGCACACAAACTCACGCACGCTAACACACTTATACAAGCAAACCAAAAACAGTGCTAGCTAAATCCGGTATCCAAAGTGTCCATCACGCTCCGTCCTTTCGTCTCTCCAAAACTTTCTCCTCCCAGGCGGCTCCTGCTCGCTTTCCTCAAGTTTTTTCTGAGAAATGTTTTTGATTGGCTGCTTGAAATGTGGTGAATTTAAAAAAAAATCCAAAAAAATTGGTGTTATGTTGCTTTCAGTCACTGTGTTCACAAAACATTCGCTGAATGTGCAGTGATGCATAAAAACGTGCACAAAAGAGCGGGCGTCGACCTCAGAGCGGGCGTCGACCTCAGAGCGGGCGTCGACCTCAGAGCGGGCGTCGACCTCAGAGTGGGCGTCGACCTCAGAGGTTAATGTAAATGCAATCTCAGAGCCCCCTCCCCCCAGAGAACGACCTCAGAGGCAGATACTGAGAAAGGATGCTGCTGACAAATATTCAGCCTCTTTTGACCCCCTCCACTCAATAACAAATGGAACACAGCCAGAGGTTTTTAGCATAGCTATTAGACCAACAATTTTCATCCGCTTTTAATAGCTGTACTGTCACAGCTAATTCAAGCTCTACTGTTAAAAAAATCTGTACCCTGGATTAATGAGGAAATTCACACTGCTAAATGTGCATGCAGACAGGCAGAGCAAAAATGGAAATCGTCAAAACCAACGGTCCACAGAATATACCTTAAAGATTTAAGACTTTCACTGCAGTCCATGATGAAAGAGGCCAGGTCAAAATATTTTGCTCAATTAATCACCCGCTATAAGAAAAATCCCAAAGCCTTATTCAACACTATTGACTCACTAGTCTCGCCGGGCGTCCCCTCCCCATACACATCTTCATCTCCCACCTGCCACAACTTCCTAACACACTTCACTGTTAAAATTGAGAACATCCAGAGTAGCAGCCCTCTTAAATGGGCTTCTGCTCCATCAGACTTACCCATCAGACCTGATGCCAGCCCCACGCAATCGTGGTCTTCCTTTGACCTTATAACCTCAGAATATCTTGGAACTGTAATCCAGAAAATGAAATCCTCAACCTTCCCCGCTGATGTTCTACCACCCAGCTTTTCAAAAACTGTTTTTGATGTGGTGGGGCCCTCACTTGTTGACCTACTGAATCTCTTGCTTACATCTGGATGTGTGCCAGGCAATTTCAAAAAAGCTATCCCTGAACCCAAATTAAAAAAGCAGTCCCTCAACACCTCAGATCTAAACAACTACCGGCCCATCTCTAAATTATCTTTCCTGTCTAAGGTCTTGGAGAAAATTGTATCATTACAACTTACTGCTTACCTGGATGAAAATAATATTCATGACCTTTTACCAATCGGACTTCTCACTCTACTCACTCAACTACACTGTTCTGCACCTATTAGACCTTTCCTCTGCCTTTGACACTGTTGATCATACCATTCTACTACACAATCTGAGAAACATTGGGATATCGGGTGCTGTATTAAACTGGTTTATTTCATACCTCTCCGACCGCTCTTTCTCAGTACTTCAAAATCAAACTTATTCTCAACCAGCCCAATTCAGTTGTGGCGTACCACAGGGTTCAATCCTGGGGCCCCTCCTCTTCCTCCTCTACATCCGCCCCCTAAAGGCTCCTACATGCTGCTGCCGAACTGCCGAAATCGTGCCGAACTGTTGCAGTTTTATGATGAAAAATGCGCCACTTCTGTTCGCATCGTCGGCATTTCGGCATTTCTTGTCGCAACCCGTGGGTCGAACTTTTCACCCCCCTCCACATGAAAACACATACGAACTGTGTGGTGTGACTGGTCAGAAGTTCCTGGGAGTTTTGTTTGTGCTGAAGGCGGTCAGATGCTGCATTTGCTTCAACCACTCGCTTCAAAAAAAAGAAAGGGAAAAAAAGAAGAAAAAAGCGATCGCTTCCACAGCTGACTGTTGTACCAGGAAGCAGCGATTTAAAGATTTACATTTAGTCAATGGCCAAAAACTCATAAAAGGAGATAAAACAGACAATTTTCATGGTYGAATCTGACTGATAAAAACTTTGGAGCTTAATCCGGGACCAGTTTGTGGATAAACAACGTTACGTGGAAGAGCCGCTGACTTTTTTTTTTCCACATTGGACTCCCCCGGGAAGGAATCCCATGCAGTGACATATGCTGGAGCAGAAGGGGTTTCCCAGCAGCTCGGCTCGGGGTGTCTCGGGAACTATGAAAGGTCAGTGCGAAAACGAACGCCGAACAACCACGTGACGGCGCGTCGACCGGTCGACTGCCGAGCGAGCATACTGCCAGCTTAAGCCAGATCATTGAAAATTTTCATGATGTCTCCTATCACTTCTACGCTGATGACCTGCAGCTATACTGCTCTTTTAATGAGTCAAGTTCCCACAAGTTGATCTCTTTTTTAGACAATTATCACAGAAGCCAAGAAATGGCTCTCGGACAACCTGCTACTCCTTAATCGTGACAAGACTGAAACTCTGATCCTGGCACCTGAAAGTCTACCTGGGATACCTCCCCAGTGACCTTCCCGTCTCTCCCAAAAGTTTACCTGGGATACCTCCCCAGTGACCTCCCCGTCTCTCCCGAAAGTCTACCTAGGTTACCTCCCCAGTGACCTTCCCGTCTCTCCCGAAAGTCTACCTGGGATACCTCCCCAGTGACCTTCCCGTCTTCTCCTGAAAGTCTACCTGGGATACCTCCCCAGTGACCTTCCCGTCTT
>NW_013953166.1:122615-125019 GCF_001266775.1 Austrofundulus limnaeus
CCTGGGATACCTTCCCAGTGACCTCCCCGTCTCTCCCAAAAGTCTACCTGGGATACCTTCCCAGTGACCTCCCCGTCTCTCCCAAAAGTCTACCTGGGATACCTCCCCAGTGACTTCCCCGTCTCTCCCAAAAGTCTACCTGGGATACTTCCCCAGTGACCTCACCGTCTCTCGCAAAAGTCTACCAGGGATACCTCCCCAGTGACCTTCCCGTCTCTCCCGAAAGTCTACCTGGGATACCTCCCCAGTGACCTTCCCGTCTCTCCCGAAAGTCTACCTGGGATACCTCCCCAGTGACATCCCCATCTCTCCCGAAAGTCTACCTGCGTTACCTCCCCAGTGACCTTCCTGTCTCTCCCAAAAGTCTACCTGGGATATGTCCCCAGTGACCTCCCCGTCTCTCCCGAAATTCTACCTGGGTTACCTCCCCAGTGACCTCCCCGTCTCTCCCGAAAGTCTACCTGGCATTAGGGGTGCAACAATACATGTACCCGTATCGAACCATAGTGAACCGTATCGAACAGTGCTTCAGGTTCAATACACACTTGTATCGAACAATATAGATTTTTAAAATTTACTTGTGGGGTCCAAATTGAAGATGGAATCACAGCTTGTGTGACAAGGGAAAATTGCATTTTTGTTCAAATTGGCTGATTTTTCTGTAGGTTCTTTATAGGTGTATATTAAAGTAGCCAGAGGAGCCCTATTCAAGGTTGCACTAGAAAGCCAATTTGCAACCAGCACATCTGGARCATTGCTCCTCCCTATTTTTACACAATTTCTAAATATTTGATGTGTTTTAGAGACTCCCTCAGGGTGAAAACATCCCTGTTGACAACAGTGTTGTCACTTTCACGCTTCAGATTGCATTTTTTTTGCAGGACATTATTGATATTGAACATGAAATGATTTTTGAAGCCATAATAAATAAAGTGCTTTACTCAGCTATCTATATTTATTTGCCAGCTGTTTTTGTCTTTTCAGAGCTTTCCCAATGCACTTTGATGAGAAGTCCATGTTTGCTGGGGATAAAATGGAAGCTAAAACATTAAAGGTAAAACCTAACYATATCAATACAGCTGCAGTCATTTTGCATTTACTCATCATGTTGCATTCATTTCAGACTAGTAATAATTGATATGAACCGTTCTTATCTAGAATTGAATGATTAATCATCATGCAACTTCAGTAGTTTTAAAAATAAGCTTGATTTTWACTTTCTTATTTGATTAAACATTTGGGATAATGTTTGGACATACGTGATCCTGTGTGCTTAATATGTGATTAAAGAAAACAYTCAATTCAAACCTGGTTTCAAAAATCATTTAAGTTGCAACATCTAGGTTGATGTATTTTTTGTTTTTCATTTTAAAAACAGATATTGGAAAAACAAAACAAAAAAACAGATGCTTATCCTATTTTCATTTAATACTCCAAAAACAGAAAGATGGTCTGTCTTTGCAGRGTCTGATCTGGAATGGTTTGATTATGTTTCTGATCCTGAACCTGTCCTGTTTTTATTCAGGAGGAGTTCCGGCTTCATTTTAAGAACATCTCTCGGATCATGGACTGTGTTGGTTGCAGTAAGTGTCGACTGTGGGGGAAGCTGCAGGTGAGTGTGTTGAGGTGATACCCAGAGTCCTGCATCTGAACTTTATAAACCACACATGGTCCCATTTTTCCTCCATCCAGACAGTGGGTCTTATTCTGCCCAGCTAWGGTTGTGTAGAAACCAACAGAACTGATCAGCTGGTGTCACATTAGCATCAGAAATAAATAAAAATAAATGAACACTGGTGACACTCCACCTGTGTGACGAGTCAGCTTTATTCATTTCTCTTCCTCACYCTCAAACTGATTCAAACCATAATGTTGGCCCTGTGGTAAAAGAAAAGGATCAGCTTTGATTAACTGATTATGTTTCAATATTTTTATTTTCTATAAGGCAGATGTCATAAATCCACCTGGTAACTGTTAGAAAGTAGTTTTTCAGAACTCAGAACCAAATCTGATTGGTTCAAATAACAGAGTCTTCGCATCTAGTGGATAAAAACTGAAAATATTTAGCTTCCAGTTTGCCCTCATGTTGGTTTTGTGTCTCTGCAGACTCAGGGTCTGGGCACAGCTCTGAAGGTCCTCTTCTCGGAAAGGGAGATCCAGAACCTGCCTGAGCACAGTCCATCTAAAGGCTTCCAGCTGACCCGGCAGGAAATCGTGGCCTTAATCAATGCCTTTGGCAGGTACAGAGGAGCACACACACCACAGCTTAATGTTCGATGGAGGCAAAACATCCACTGAAGACTGCAAACATCCCATAATACTCAACAAGAAAAAAATTCTATAGGTCTTCTGGACGGGTTCTTCTCTAATGAAACGTTTCGTCTCTCCTCCAAGAGACTTCTTC
>NW_013953166.1:126227-129857 GCF_001266775.1 Austrofundulus limnaeus
TGATTAGTCAGCACAAATAACGTTAGCCAAAATATACCTCCTCCTCCTACATGTGTAACATGACAGATTATCACAGATTTAGATAACCAAAGTGAACGTAAACAAAAACCTGTTGTTATCGTTAACTTGTGGTTCCTGGAGTTTCTAAAAGTAGAATGGGAGGCAGAGCTTTCATTTATCAAGCTCCTCTCTTGTGGAACCAACTTCCAGTTTCTGTCCGTGAGGCTGACACTCTGTCTACTTTAAGATCAGACTGAAGGTTGGGTTGTGGGACGTAGGAGTGGGCTGGAAAGGTGTGCTGATCAGCCCAGTGTTGGCAGAGTACTCTCATGACACTTTGGACGTCTTGGATTTGGCTTCCCTCGGTCCCACGACCGCCCAATGACCTCAAAATGGCAGAACACGGTCAGGAAAAGTTCTAAAARGTGTGTAAAGTTTGGTGGACCTGCGAGACCTCAAATTTAWAACAATAAATTTCTAAGCATCTTAGAGGTTTGACCTTTCTGTACCWTGTCTGGGAAGTTATTATCCATTTATTGTTATCGAGGTGAACTGCTTAGTATATCGTGACACTGATTTTGTGTTATATCACCCACCCCTACTGTCAGTGTTTATATTACCTGTTTCATCTTCAGTTGATTTCAGCTAACTTCAACAGTCTGTCAGCATTTGGTTGGTAAACAGGTCCATGTTTTGTGTGATATGTTCCAGGTTGTCCACCAGTATATATCAGCTCCATAACTTCCGTCTGATGATGAAGGAGCAGAGGTAACAGGAGGAGGAGCTCCAGGAGGCCAACAGGCAGCTCTTCTCACCCAATCCAGAGTTCTGGACTTCGGACCCGTCCCATTCCGGTGGACGATGAATGATTATTGTGCTTCTTCTCYTCAGATCACTCTGAACACTTCACCCCACAGCGCTTCAGCTCTGCTGCCCCACTCTTTCCCCTGACACGCTTTGGTTTCTTCTGATGAAGTTTGTGGTGACCAACAAGCTGGAGGAAGTCGCACACAGAACGGACCAACTTCCCCCTGTCTAACCTCGCACCATGACTCACAACCTTCAGACTTGATCCTGGACAAAAAGGGAAAACTCAGTTTCAGTGAAGACCTCCGGTCCAAATGACCAGACTGCAGCTGCCTAGTTTCATTGCATTTGCTCTGTTTTTTTGTTTTTGTCTTTTCTCCAGTTYACTGTTAAGCTCCCAGCTTAAAGTTAATGTTTTGGACCAGTTTCTATTTGTTTCAGTGTAGGACGAAGTGTTTGTGTCCACGTGTCTGTGGTCAAGTTTTGCACAAGCTGTGTGTGTGTGGTCCATGCAGAGCTTCAGAACCCAGGTGCAGCAGATGTTTTCAGATACTGACCTGTCAGATCTGTCTGCTACAGCCTTAAGGGTAAAGATTAGTTTCCCTTTTTTTTTATTTCCCTACATCTTTAAGTCAATATTTAAAGTTGCAAAGGAACCTCTTACTAAAAGATTTCATCATTTCTTCTTTTTATAAGAACTATTTTACAACCTGTTGAACCCTCTCCATCCTGGAACATCACACACATGAAATGCTTTTAGGATTTCAGTTAGATTTCATGTCCATTGTCYAAATCTGACGTTTGTCATAGGAAGAAAAACAATACAGCAGGATGGAACTCTTAGTGTGTGTGTGTACTTGTTTTTGTTACCTATTTAGGACTGTTTCCAGTATACACACCTACCTTGCCAAGACCAGAAGTCCTAATGGCGACCAAAGGCTGGTCCTAATATGGTGGAACTCCATTGGTGGGTTGGGGGTTGGGTTTAGGACCAAGGTATGAGTTGAGTTTAGGTTAGTTTTAGGGTCAGGTAGGTACCTGTGAGGTTAGCCTTAGGGTTTGTGGTCAGGGTTAGGCTGTAGAAATGAATGGAAGTCAATGAACGGTCCTAATAAGGATAGAAATACAAACCTGTGTGTGTGTCCTTGTTTTTACTACTTGGTGGGGACGATTTTCCCAGAAAATGCAGCCTTGTGGGGACCAAAGCCCGGTTCCCACGACTTCAGAGGCTAATTTTGAGTGGGGGGTCAGTTTTAGGACCAAGGTGTGAACTGAGTTTAAGTAAGTTTTAGGGTCAGGTTAGTCCAAACTGACAAGAACGTTGAATCCACAATGATGCACTAATCCTTCACTGTGGATTCTCGACGTTCATTGGTGGCCTCGGTCAATCCGAGAGAACCCCGAGTTGGTAGTCAACCAGGTTCAAGGTAGTTGAGATGTTAAGTAGCTAATTGCTAGCTAGTTAACTGCTGTACCATAGTAGCGAACCGTATATACACCACATCGGTTTGGTCAGAACCGGGACTACCACGCCAGCCCTGCCGTCGGGGTTCGAACCCGCTACCTTTGCAATCAGACACGTATGGAGCATTGCGATAAACCCATTCTTGCGCAGTATGCTACAGGAGAGGCTGCCACAACATTTGACCCAAAGTACCCTGGGAAATCCAACAATACATGAAGATATGGAATTGGCCGAGGGTGGTTTCGAGCCCTGGTCTCCCATGTGACAGGTGGGCACCCAGCCCGCTATACTATGTCACCATGAATACCTGTAACCATAACCTGTGAGGTTAATTTTAGGATAAATGGTCAGGGTTAGGARATAAAATTTCTAAAAAAAATGAACAAAAGTCAATGGAAAGTCCCCACAAGGAAATTTTGTGTAATTTCTGTTTAGTACAACATGACATACTGTATGAATATTGGTGTGTTGAACATGAACTCATTTTAGGATTTTCACAAATTTATCTTGATGTTTCTCAGAGAATATTCTTGAACATYAAATCGGATGCAGTGATTGGTCCGTGCTGTGGGTTTTCTAATGATGTCATCCAGGATCAGCTTCGTAAATCAGCTCTAAGACTGACACTTAAGATTTAATCCTACACTTAGCTTAAAGTGAGACAAATGCTTGATAAGTAACTTTGAAGCTCAGCTTTTAGCAAATTATTTCTTTAGACTTCAGTTTGATAAATCCAGACCCTGGACTACAGAAGACCTTTCAGGATGGGACAGGAGGATGTTAGATGTCTTGAAATAGGAGTCTGGTGTTTGTGAATCTAACTGAAACTGGATTAAATCTTGTGTTCTCAGTTGTGTTGATGTTTCCACATTTGGAGCTTCAGTCATTTCTCTTCACAGGTTTCTTTGTGACCATAGAAAAGGCCAAAGAGTTTTACGTTGCCTTTCTTTCCATTTGATGTTTTATGTTTATGGTCAGGAGCTTTGCTCTGATTGGTTTGAGACTTACTGTTACTGTTGGTTTTAAAGTTGAGTTTACTGTTTGACTCTTTAACTTAAAGTAGAATAAAGAACATGAAAGAAAAAGTGCATCCTATGCTCTGTTTCTGTGTTTGTCTTCTTTATGGAACTAAACTAAAAATTAAAACTCAACACGTCACCATTTTTCTCAGTAAATATATTACTAGAGGTACTAATGACATGAAATTTTCACCAGATGTCGGTAACAACCCAAGTGATCCATACATACAAAGAAATCAAACCATAAATGCCCATATATATTTATATTAGGGGTGCAACAATACATGTACCCGTATCGAACCGTATCGAACAATAAAGATTTTAAAAATTTACTTTATC
>NW_013953166.1:130566-133639 GCF_001266775.1 Austrofundulus limnaeus
TATGTTTTATATTCAATTAACGTATGATCCGATTAGTCGACTAATCGAAAAAAATAATCGGTGGTTAATCGATTATAAAAATAATCATTTGTGGCAGCCCTACCTGTCACACAGAACCCTGGACAGCAGCTACCGAGTACTTACCACCACAGCTACAACAAACTGCTGCTATATCAACCCCCACACCTGCAAACTCTTTATCCTCAGATCTGTTGCCCCAGGTGAAGGAGGATGAATCACTGGCTATGGTGCAGAGGATCTGGGTGGAGAATTGTTGGGATTTGGACACCTGGCAACAAGAACAGCTGTGGCAGCTGATTGTGGACTTTAAGGACAGCTTTGCCCTGAGTGAAGGCAAGGTGAGGCAGACCTATTTGATGGAGTACAACATTTTGACAAGAGATACTACACCAAGAAATGTCGGCCCTGTCGGCTCCCACTGGCCGGGCAGGATCGTTGGATTTGGTGTCTGGTTCCAACTGGTTCTCGTCCCTGGATCTCCATAGTGGTTATTATCAGGTCCCCCTCTCACCAAGTGCCAAACCAAAGACTGGTTTTTGCACAGGATGGGGTCTTTGGCAGTTTGAAGTCCTCTCCTTTRGACTGTGCAATGCACCTGCTACCTTTTCCAGACTTATGGACCGGGTGTTGGCTGATATCTCTCGCCAGGAGTGCGTAGTGTATCCGAATGGCATACATGGCGCCTCCTTCCCAATAACTCTATGTTCACTTCGCCGGGTGCTGGAGAAAATTAGAGCATCGGGCCTGAGGCTCCATCCAGATTAATGTCATCTCATGAGTCAGCAAGTTATATTTTTGGGACACAAGGTGGGAAAGGAGGGAATCAGAACAATGGAGGATAAGATGAAGATGGTGACRGAATGGCAAACCCCCGGGACTCAGAGGGACCTTAAAAGTTTCATGGGGTTGGCCTCCTATTACCGAAGGCTCRGGCATGGGTTTGCAAACATAGAAGYCCTAATGTTTCAACTTCTTCAGAAGAACAGAGACTATGCGTGGACTGAACAGTGMCCAGGAGGCATTTGATTGTCTACGTAAGACTCTGACAGAGGCCCCAGTGCTCACCCCAGCTGACCCCGCTCTCCCCTTCATTCTGGACRCAAATGCAAGTAGTGTGGGGGTGGGGGGTGTCCTCTCCCAGGTGAGCTTAGAGAGGGAGAGAGTGGTGGGGTATTTCAGCAGACCTTTTAACAAGAGAGGCGCTACTGTGTTACAAGGCGGGAGCTGCTGGTGGTCTTGCTTTCTCTGCACCACTTTAAGTAGTACCTGTGTGGCCTGCCGTTCACCATAAAAACTGACCACTCTACTCTCCAATGGCTGWTGTCTTTTAAAGAACCGGCAGGTCAGGTAGCCYGGTGGCTGGAAAAGCAGCAGTCCTATCATTTTGCAGTTGTCCACCGGGCTGGAGATAAGCATGCAAATGCTGATCTCCCATCGCCCATGTGCTGCAGAGGGATGCAGTTACTGTGACCGGAGGGAGAGGCTGGAAGAGGAGCAACTGCAACAGAGTCAGTCAGTATCACGTCGGAGCGGATCAGATATCTGCAAAAAAGATGAAGGCTGTTGGCGTGGACATCTGAAGGCATCAGTAGGAGCAGGACCCAAACATCCAGCCAGAGCCACTGTGGGTGGAGTCACAGCAGCCATCATGGGAGGAGGTTGGTGGGCTCTCGCTGGCAACTAAAGGATTGTGGTCCAAGTTCAAGGTTCTGCATCTGGAGCAAGGGCTGCTACAGAGGGCATGTAAAGAGCCTGCCACAGGTGAGGAGCGGTGGAAGATTGTAGTCCCCAGAGTCATGAAGGAGGAGGTTCTGCAGGCGATGCATTGAGCTGCTGGGTCATTTTGGGGTCAAAAAAATTCTCCGTCGTCTCCGTCACAGGTTCTACTGGGGCAGGTGCAGGAGAGACGTGGAGAACTTCTGACATCGTTGTGATCGCTGTACTGCACGGAAAGGACCATCAGGTCAGTCACACACCCATCTGCAGCAGTTTGTGGTGGTGGTGGGGTGGGGGGGGGCATGGAGAGAGTGGCAGTGGACATTATGGGCCCACTGCCATGATCAGACAAAGGAAATCGTTTTGTCCTGTCTGCTGTTGACTATTTTACAAAATGACCAGAGGCCTATGCCATTTCGGATCAGGAGGCGGAGACAGTGACTGACACTTTGGTGGGTGGGCTGATTAGCCGGTTTGGGGTACCCGACATTATACATAGTGACTAGGGCAGAAATCTTGAGTCACGTGTGTTTTCTGATATATGCAGCTGGCTTGGCATCCAGAAAACAAGGACAACACCACTACATCGTCAGAGTGATGCACTGGTGGAAAGACTCCGCATTTTGAGGACAGCAGCTGGTCACCCTCACAGCAGAGCATCAGTGGGACTGGGATGAGCACCTTCCCTTGGTGCTACTGGCATGTCGCTCATCTGTACAGGACTCTACTGCACGCACTCCATCACTCCTCATGCTGTGGAGAACAGTGTTGTTTTCGTTAACGATGACGAAATATTTTCCTTGACGCCCCCTTTTTTCATGACGATAACGAGACGGTAATGAAATAAACACAGCTCTTTGATGACTAAGAAGTGAAGAAACGTGTGTGAACTTTCGTTGACGAGACGGTACCGAAAATGTTAGTCGGTGGTCTGTATCATTTAGAATGCAGAGTGGAGGGAGGGACGGCAGTGCTGTTACACACACACAGCAACACTGAACATTTCCTCCTCTCATTCAGTAAAGAAGGAAGACTAACAGCCTGCGCCGCTTCACAAAAATATAAATAAATAAATAAATAAATAAATAAATAAATAAATAAATAAATAAATAAATAAAAGTCCGTCACCTGTAGTTTAACCAGGGAGTAACGTCTTCACCATTAAAAGCTGTCGCAGGTCCATTCTGAGCTCAGAAGCTGTTTGTTTACGTTCACGACGAAAGTAAAACTCCTTATTTTTTTCTTTTTTTTTTGGCCGGGGGGAGTTAGCAATTGCGCATGCCAGTGCTTCTGTTCTGAATAAAAGCCTGGTGCATGTAAACACTCGTTTGCACAA
>NW_013953166.1:134221-135086 GCF_001266775.1 Austrofundulus limnaeus
GTGGTCAGTCTGCTGTTATCCAGACGGGTTTTCTTCACTAATAACTTTATATTTTGTTAGTTTGAAGATATTTTGAGTTGAAAATAAATCACACTCCATAATTATGTTGAAAACAGGCTATTCTGTTCGAACTGGGATTATAATTTTAAATGTAATAATGTACACTAACGACATAAAGCTGCAAGTWAAAGAGACTGCTGTTAATRCTGTGTAAATATTTGAYCAAAGAAAAACCKGAGCAGGACTAGAGAGAGATGAATATGATTTAGATTTTTATTACTGTGACTGTATACGACCCACAGGAGACACAACATTAACAGCAGTCGTCATTTCATTCATTGGCTTCAGCAGCTCCTTTAATTCCACAGCTGACGCTGCCAAAAATGAACGATTTTCTTTTCTGGATCTCTGAMAGCARGACTTCAATCWACAAACTCATAAAGTTCTTTTTACTTTGCTATTTATGAATGAACACTTTGTGGCAACCCRGAGTTGCACAACCTTAGTTAAATTGTTTTCACCTGTTTTTTYTCTCCTCCGACCGTAATGATTCTGATCACCTGTGACTTCACCTTTAAAAGCCGCCCACGCGCAGTGGTTTGCGTTTGTTCATTCACTTAATGACCAGACCCAAGTTGAGCAGCAGCTCTCTAAACCCGTGTAAAAAAAAAAAAAAAGCTCCGTAACGAGGCGTATAACCAAAACAGAGTGTGCTGGAAACCGATGCTGAAAAAACCCTTGTCTCATCACGTCATTTCCCCATTGCAGCAAACTCTCGCCAAAACAACAAAATGTAAGTCTCAAAACAACAAAATGTAAGTCTCAAAACAACAAAATGTAAGTCTCAAAACAACAAAATGTAAGT
>NW_013953166.1:136269-137655 GCF_001266775.1 Austrofundulus limnaeus
CCCTGTTGTAGAGCCTAACTATGGGTTCTAAGATTTCTTTTGTTGTAAGAGACCAAACAGGTAAACAGCATGACTCACCTTGCACACCAGTCAACTCATTTCCACTACAAAACTACTTCCCCCAGGCTTTTCACAATAGAAACACGTTAAAGTCTCCATGCGTCTCCACGTCTCCATATTAAAGTCACTTGTTTTATGTCCCTTTTCTTTGGTGTAGTGTTGGAACGGTTGGTTTTCCACAGATGTTCCAGTCCGGTTCCAGTGGGTGTGTTTTGGGCGGTTGGTGGAGGAGGTTTTTAGGTTTTTTTGAAAAAAAAGTTAATGGCCAAAATGAGAGATGGAAACACATTTGATGAATAACTTTTGAAATTTAAAAAATTTGCAAAAATTTCAGATTAAAATTGGATGGAATCACGACTAATGTCACTGCTACAATTGAAAAATGGCTCCTTGAGTTGTTCTTGTAAAGGCAGCTTAGACCCAACCAGTGACTCCACCCCCTAGCCAACCAGTGACTTCACCCCCCTAGCCAATCAGTGACGAACAGTGTTCTGACGTCGCATTTTGATGTCAGCTGGAGCTGCTTGGAACCACAATGAAGTAGGTACTAAAAAAGGACCGGTTCCATGAATCTGGCCTAATGGAAATGGCTTGGAACCGTACCGAACCGTACCGACACTACACTAAGTGGCACTAGTGGAAAAGAGGCCTAACCGTGCACGTCACTGAAGAGGTGTTTACTACATTCAGCGATGACGAAAACTGGATGTTTTTTAACGTCAGTCAATATAAGCAGCGGAATCGCCACCCGTCTCCAGTTACTGCTACAAACTGCTCAACAATAACATTAGCATGCTAACGCACATARCAGTGCAGCGAGGAAAAGTGTCCCCCGAGAAACAGTTCAAAAATAAAAAACAGTATTTGGTATGAACCGGTATACCGCCCAGCACTAACTGCAGCTAACACTTAATACCAGCTGCCAGCATGGTGCTGGAGGGCTGATGGTTTGGGCKCCTTGCAGTCATTGAATGGACCCTGAACTCCTCTGTAGACCAAAGGTTCTAGACTCAGACATGAGTCCATCTGTCTGACAGATGAAGTCTGGATCAAACTGGGTCCAACAGAACAATGAGCCTCATGTAAGAACCGTTTCATATTTTTACCCTAAATTTCTCTTACTTTTGTTCATACAAACCCTTTGTACGAACATCATGTGAGGTTCAGCAAATGCTTCTATCTTCAGGAAAAGTGTGTAAATGTGTAAAAATGATGAATGCCACTTGTTCATATCCAGGTGCTCGTGCACGAGGAGAGGAGATTAGCATACAGGTGCTGGTCATAAAATTAGAATATCATGAAAAAGTAGATTTATTTCAGTAATTC
>NW_013953166.1:139870-141337 GCF_001266775.1 Austrofundulus limnaeus
ATTTTAAAATGTCTCTAAAATATGTCTGACACTGTGGAGAAAATAGCATAGCTGATGTGCTGAATAAATCTCAAAAAATAAAATGTGATTAAAAAAATAACCATAATAATAATATAATAATTTTTGAATAAAGCTGTTGAATATGTTGACTTCATTATATACCAAGACAAATTAAACTTCAATTAATGCGTAATTTTAGTTTGTTTGTAGTTTGAGATCTTCATACTAATATTGTAGTGTTGTACAACAGCATTAATGGCCTATTTTAATTTGTCTACATTATTACGTTTAAAATTATAATTATAATTCAAACAGAATAGCCTCTTGTCAACATAATTATGGAAAGTATACGACAGGTCTGGACCACGAATTTTGTTTGTTTCTGAAAAAAATCTTACAATACGAGAAAAATTGGTGAATGCCACAAATTCTCCTAAATCAATTGTGTGTTCGTACGAAYGGTTCTTGCTTGAGGCCCATTGATGCCAAACCCAGCAGCTGATGTTCAACAGAGCGGGTCAGAAAGAAAAGAATCATGGTGGTCCAGTCCGAGTCCAGGGGCCTCATGTATAAAGGATTGCGCAGCTTTCACACTAAAAGTTGACGTACGGACAAATTTAGAAATGTGTGCCGCACCAAAACATTCAGATGTATAAAACCATGYGTACKCAGGTTCCTGCGCAGCTTTTCTTTATACATCACAATGAACGTGGAACTGAGACTCCTCCCCCTGACACGCCTCCATTTAAATATGTTAAATAGATGTAAATGTGTCCAGTGTGTGAGATTCTCCTCAGATTGTCCTCTCTATGGGATCAGAAATGATTTTTAGATGCAGGAAAATTATACATTAAATGGAGAATGGGTTAGAAAACTGTCTAAATAAGTAGTGGTGTCATTGTTTTATGTGGTGCATTCACACAGGATAACCAAAGCCTGAGATTTTCCTGAAAGTTACAGACATCTCCAGAATGTGATGTTGAAGCTGGTTAGTTGTTGTATATTTAGTTGAACACGGCGTTGAACGGACGTTAAAAAAAATTAAATAAAAAAAAAACATCCCGTTATCCACTTTCTCCTCTCTTCTTTCCACCTGCGTTACATCAGGCGCTGTCATCTCCACGGACAGACCCCCACCCCACCGCCACGCGCGGGTACGAGTGGTAGTTTATGGATTTTTAGTAAAAAATATAGATATTTGAGGCTCATTAGACAGGTAAATATCCAAAGGTGTTGACATTTATGACACCTTCCCATCTGGTGAGGGTGCACACGCGTCTGGCACGAGAATCTACCCAAAGAACAGCTGCTGCCCTACGGCCACAACTCAAATCAGCATCAACCAGGAGACAACAAACAGAAAAAATAATTATTCTTACCGTACAGTGGGACACCATTTGCATCCGATTTTGCTCCCTCTCTTCAGCCTTTTTTATTTTATTATTATTATTTTATACTGCACGTAAT
>NW_013953166.1:141417-144863 GCF_001266775.1 Austrofundulus limnaeus
CTTGTCTGAGGTTAAATGATTTTCAGTCCCAGGGTTCAGTTTCATCATGGTTCAGTTTAAACAATAAAAACTCAAACTAAATAAAAATCTAACGCCGTGTTCAGATGCTCCTTACATCCAGAAAACACGACAGAGTCATATTTCTGTGGATTCAGGTCAGATTCATGACTTTGTGAGTTAAAACTGTCAGCTGAAAAACTTTGCGTGACTGCCGCACATTCTCACAGCAGGTGAAARRTGTGCATAAATATACKCACACTTTCACACAACGTTGGTTTTTATACATCACAACGTGGACGTAGAACCTGGCACACGTAACTTTTTTATGCGTACGCACCGTTTMTACWTGAGGGCCCAGGACCTCAGCCTGACTGAAGGCRGTGGTGAGACCTTCTTTTAGCTGAGCAGAAACCTCCATGAACTGAAGCAACGTTGGAAAGAAAAGTGGGCCAAAGTTTTCTCCACAACCCTGTGAGAGACTGATCCAGTCCTACAGAAACCGTTTCATATTTAGTTTAGTTTACGATGATGACTCAGTTAATCTGTTTTACCTTTGTCCTCACCTGAGCTTAGATTGAAATAAAGTTACATTCTGATGAAGACCAGATCTGTAAATCCCTAACATAAAATATAGGCAAACTTGACTTTATGTGTTTTATGAGTTTTTTCTTTGTTTATTTGCAGGTGGTAACAAAAAAAGAGGACGAGAAAGAGAGAAACTATCAAGTGAAAGAAGAACAGAGTCCAAAGAAGAACAAGAAACTGCTCAGGAAGAGATCAGCATCTAATCAGCAGGTGCAGAACAGGTGAGAAGSTCCACAATGGTTCTGCTCGGTCACTTTGTTCTTCCCACCTGGATTCAAGTCCGGCTCCTTCAGCAGACTTTGTCTGCTCGTCACTTCCTGTCTCTTGRCAGGAGTGGACATTTTTCAGGTTGTCCGCAAAACATTTTGGTTGTCCAAAATAATCTCAATAAAATATAATTTAATAAGTATATTGTTCTGTAGAGAACGTTTACTAAACATTTACTATTTACTGTATATTCACTTACAAAGATGTATATTGTGTACATGACTTTATTAAAGGTTACAGTTTAGGACTGAAGACATTCTGAGGAAAGAAAGATTTTTAAACAGCTCTTCTGTTCTTTTAGTGTTTTTAATGGAGCATCTTTGATATATATATATATATATATTTTTTTTTTAAGTATAGCACAAGAAATTCTTTGCACAGAAAAATAAATCTTTTTACAGTTTTTTGTTTTGTTTTAACCAAACTGAARGGATTAAAGTGCCTGGAAGAATTAAATTTAGAAGATATTTATTCAATTCAACATGACTTTATTAATCTCAAAGGGACATTTTGGGAAAAAGGCAAGGAAAGTATCAAAAAGAAAAAATCAGTAGGTCCTCTGGATGGTTCTTCTTTAGTGAAACATTTCGTTTCTCCTCCAAGAGACTTCACTCTGATGAGTTTCAGGTGAACTCAGCCTTATAAACTCCGCCTCCACATGGACAAACAGGTTAGTCACATGTAAAAGAGGGCTATCGCTTACCAACGATAACCAACACAAAGAGGGGGAAAAAAGACAAAAACAAGGAGAATTTGAGCCCTGACTGCGTTCACTACATACACATAACACGACACCGAAGAACCACAGCCGAAGCATCCAGACCAATAAGTCAGGTGATGGGGCACATGACCCTCTATGAACAATAGAGCTAATCAAGCCTATTGTTTGTCGATGGCCCTATTTTGCATGTGACTAACCTGTTTGTCCATGTGGAGGCGGAGCTTATAAGGCTGAGTTCACCTGAAACTCATCAGACTGAAGAAGTCTCTTGGAGGAGAGACGAAACATTTCTCTAAAGAAGAACCATCCAGAGGACCTACTGATTTTTCTTTTTGATTTTTTCTACCTGGATTACTGAGATGCATCAGGACAAGGCAATGGAAGGCACACACCTGCGGCAGCGCTGCTGCTTTGAGAATTAGGAGTTCATGCACAAGTTGTACATGTCTGTAAGAAAACAACGCTCCAAACACATTAATATTTAAATAAAACAAAGATTTTAGACTCTGATGTCCCGGGCTGGTCGGAGCCATGCTGCAGGTGGAGAGGTGCAGCTGCCTCTGAGCCTCCGGTCTAAAAACTCTCAGGTGATCTGTCGCGGTTCTGTTGTGCACATGAACACACACTTTTACTGTTGAAACGCTGCGAGGTGCTTTTAGAAATATAATAAATATAAAATACATAATCCTCCGTGGAGAACAGTCCAGGAAACACTGAGAGCTTCACCTGCCTTCTGGGCTGAGACTCTGCTCATCCACTGACAGACGGCACGACCCGCCGTCTCTGTTCTGATTGGGTCAAACTTTGACTATATTTGTTGAAACGACAATCAGTTTAATCCCTAGACGGCTTTAACAAGTTTTTTCTCCCTTTCATTTTTTATTAATGATGGACATCCGCGGAGGAAAACTTTAATCAAGGTCTTTTTTTCTTGGTTGACCACCGAACAGGCAGGAGGCTGGATGTGGTTGTTTGAAACAAAAATCGTCCGTCTTGGACAACCTGAATAACGGTTAATGTCGACCCCTGCTTGGTTTCAGGGAGAGCAGTTTACAGAATGCAGACGATGAAGAGAAACAGTGYCAGAGCTCAGTGAAAAAGAGGAAGAGGAGGGAGGAGTCAGAGGCGGGCAGAGAGAAGGATGTTGAGCACTGGGTGATGAAGAGACAAACACTGAAGGCCCGAAAACACCAGGAAGCCTTAAAGAACAAGAGGACCATTTTTGTTGGCAACCTGCCCGTCAGCTACACCGAGAAGGTATCAGAACCTGTCTCACACCATCCTGTCTCACACCACAGTCTGTCTCACAACATCCTGTCTCACACAAACATCCTGTCTCACACCAACATCCTGTCTCACACCATCCTGTCTCACACCATCCTGTCTCACACCAACATTCTGTCTCACACCATCCTGTCTCACACCAACATTCTGTCTCACACCATCCTGTCTTATACCAACATTCTGTCTCACACCATCCTGTCTCACAACATCCTGTCTCACACCAACATTCTGTCTCACACCATCCTGTCTCACACCAACATTCTGTCTCACACCATCATTCTGTCTCACACCATCCTGTCTCACACCACAGTCTGTCTCACACCAACATTCTGTCTCACACCATCATTCTGTCTCACACCACAGTCTGTCTCACACCAACATTCTGTCTCACACCAACATTCTGTCTCACACCAACATCCTGTCTCACACCAACATTCTGTCTCACACCATCCTGTCTCACACCAACATTCTGTCTCACACCATCCTGTCTCACACCACAGCCTGTCTCACACCAACATTCTGTCTCACACCATCCTGTCTCACACCAACATTCTGTCTCACACCATCCTGTCTCACAACATCCTGTCTC
>NW_013953166.1:149473-151292 GCF_001266775.1 Austrofundulus limnaeus
TCTGTCTCACACCACAGCCTGTCTCACACCAACAGCCTGTCTCACACCACAGTCTCACACCACAGCCTGTCTCACACCAACAGCCTGTCTCACACCACAGTCTCACACCACAGCCTGTCTCACACCAACAGCCTGTCTCACACCACAATCTGTCTCACATCACAGCCTGTCTCACACTACCAGGTGTGAAAGCACCTCCCACTTATCGAGGACAGTGGCTACCTCTGCTTTGTGCTCGTTGCCTCTTTTATACCTTTGTACTTAAAGTCTTCCCTGAGGTCATAAAAGTTATTTCTGTGTACTTGCCCTGTGAAATCCTTTTGAAGGTAATATTTCTATATCACATCACATTTCATTATAGTTAACATCTTTATACCCAAGATCTGAATTGTCCAGATTATATTGATGTCATGCAGATTTTTTTACATTGATTTGTGGGTTATTTGTATCTGATTTTTGTTAATCAAAGTGAATTGAAAATATTTTTTTTTTTGTTTTGTTTTTTTTGTTCACAGACCTTACGGAGTCTCTTCAAAAATGAAGGGCCGATTGAATCCATCCGGTTTCGTTCTGTGGTAATAACATTAAATAATAATTTACATGGCACAGAAACACTGCAGTTTGTCGAATATCTCCTTGTTCTTTTTAATCTCCTGACTTATTTCTRTTTCATTCCAACAGGTTAGAGAGGATCCTTCCATGTCACGTAAATTAGCAGCAATAAAGTAAGTTTCTGACTGATATACGTGGTAACATATCTGTGTTATTATGAAAATATAACCGTATTAAGGCTTAAGAATTGGATYTCATCTTTTTGTATAGATTTATTAGGATAAAGGTGCTGGAATCCATGACAAACAGAATAAATATGATGATGCCAGAACAGCTCCTCCCTGAAGTAAATCATTTTTTCCCCTAAAGCTCTGTAATAATTTAAAACTTTACATGTAGAATAACTTGAGCTGACAAAGTGCAGATGTTTTGATGTTCAAACTATAAAAGAAAAGCTTGTAAAATGTTGACATGACAATTAAAAGGTTAGTGTGTGACGACAACTTTCTGTGGTCAAACCTCCAAAACATCATCAAACTTTGATTGGATGAAAATTATTTCTTTCACAAATTCTTGTTTTTCTTGTCATTTCTGTCACYATTACTCCTGACTGAGGTTTGTCTGAGAATTTCCAAAGGAGAGGGACCAGACACAAATTCAAATTTGACAAAACTGTAAAGTTTGATTAGAAAAAAAAATCAAAATTCCATGACAATGAAGCAGATTAAAAAAATATTTACATTGTATCACACTGGTGTGCTATACCAGAAATCACATATTGTAGTAGGAACATGCATTGCCCGCCATAAACAGTCACACTAATATTTAGTGACTGTTTATGGCAGTCACACTCCTCCTTTAGCTTTGACTACAGCACACAGTCTCTTCTGCAGTGTCACATTTATTTCTGACCAGAGTTTTATCTGTTAACCAGGATCTTGTATTGATAACGGGAGATTTGTTCAGGTTAAATGGGGTTCAGGTCTGGACCATCAGGGAAGACACTGGTGGACTCACCCACCTCTGAGTTCTACTGTGGTCTCTCTACTGTCTGGTTTCACCAAACTTCAGAGTCAGTGCTTGTCAAGTGGGGCATGGCCCCATTAAGTTAAGAATTTAAGAATTCATTGGCCTTGAAGGAAGAGAGTAGCAGATATCAAAACATGTTACTTATCTTGAAGCAAAAAAAAACTGTTTTATTTCATTTATTAAAAAAAAACTAGGGGTGTAAGAAAATATCGATACACTGAAATATCGCGATATTTCA
>NW_013953166.1:151592-155192 GCF_001266775.1 Austrofundulus limnaeus
GGGATAAATCGTATTGTGACCCCTCTGTCATGATATGTATCGTATCACCAAATTCTTGCCAATACACAGCCCTAAAAATACACTTTAAATTAATGATTTAATTAATCAAAATAAAGAAATTTCAAAAGATGATAATACTTGTGTTTCCCTGGTATTATCGGGTGATAATCTACAGAATGCAGGTGCTAGAAACTCATAAGGGTTTGTACAAAGGCCTATCAGAGTAAACAATAAATCAATTCATCGTATGATAAATTAAACTGAGGAAGATGAAATAAAATCAAAACAATCATTTTCATTTGCCTGCTTTTTGTTTTCTTCATGTCTCCCTCTTTTGTACTTCTTAGCATAGAGAGGAGTGAACCCTGGCATCAGGTATTTGTCAGGTGATGCTCTCTAACCTCTGTAGCATGAGAGCCTGTGAACAGACATTTAGCCAGAGAAGCGTCTTCAGTTTTCTGATGCCTTCATACAGCTGGTGACGCCTTGGGATTGCCGACAGTTGTTTTTTTTCTTTTTACATTATGTAGATTTTAATGTAAACTTCTGTAAACAGGGGTTGTTATATAATTAAATTAGTTTAAACTGGTCTGCAACAATACTATCGTTTATCGCAATAATTTCCGAGACAATGTATCCTCCTGAAGAAATTTAGTTATTACAGATTAGTACTGATGTTAAAAGCACAACACTATATTTTTAGGTTTTGCTTTTTATAATGGTTAATCTATAATGTGTTGATTGATATAGATTATTTACATGTCCGAAATATCTATAACAACACATATTTATCCGTTATGAAAACATTAGGGGAGAATTGTGTATGAATGCCGGTGATTCAGCCGTAGGTCAGTAGGGGGCGAACGCAGGCATTGAACCCTCTGTATAAATGGATCAACTTCCTGGTTGGCCGGCAGTGCGTGGTTTCCTGTCAGATCCGAATGGCAATAAACCCTCACTCCAGAATTCTGGTTTTGTATGGTTTTATTTCGTCTAACAATATATTATTTAACATTGGTGGTTTTCTAGTGACTTCAGCCTTTGAACACGAACATTTCTAACACTCCAGTAAAATTTGTTATCTTGACAGGCCTATTTGTACAGATAAAATAATTAAATGTTGCCAGGTTCTTAAAAATATTTCAATTTACAGGTTGTGTGAACACATTTAAGTTCCCGGGGGGGCATGACAGAAAATAGAGACCCACTGCTGTAAGGGATCTCWAACCATCATCGTTCAAGATTTGGTTGATACTGTGGAACTCCCTTAATAGTTTCTGTTGATTTGATATTTTTATGTTTTGGGGGTTTGAAATGACTTAAAATAAAAAAGTTGAGTTTTGTAATTATCTAACAAATGTCTTTTCTTTTCACAGACGCAAAATTCATCCCCAGAAACAAAGCATAAACGCCTATGTGTTGTTTAAAAATGAAGACGCAGTTACCAAAGCTCTGGAGAGGTGTGACGCTCCTGACAACTTACAACTTATCAGTAGAAATGGGACAAATTATTCTGTCGCAGCAACAATGTAGGAAAAAATTGCACAAAAAGGCAGAATGCAAAWAGTATTCACAAATTTATAAATACATGGTTTGAAAATGATAAAATATAGAAAAACATGTAGAGAGGAAAGACGGCAGCAAAGTGAAAAAATGTGGTGAGTGAGCCTGTAGCTAATAACTCAGGAAACCAACCCTAACTATAGGATTTATACTCCTGATCAAAATTTTCCAACCAGTTGAAGGATGGCAAGAATACACATTTTGTACTGTTGGATCATAAGAAGGTTCCAAGTAGAGTTTCAAACTGTAAGAAGAAAACAATACATCTGAGTGTTAAACAGAAATACGCTGTTCATCAAAAGTTTAAAACTATATCCCCAAAAAAACCTTCAAATATAAATAAGATTAAACAAAGGACTCAGTAGGGAATAGCCGAGCCATTCTCGTTAATCACCTCAAAATTTTGTTTCCGTGTTCTTGGTGCCAGGAGGCTAGGCTCTTAAAAACAATAGCAGCAAAAACAAAAAATACTGCAGCACAAACTAGCACAAATGTTTTCCACCAGTTTTGTTTGATTTGGATAAYGTTGGGGGGCTGGTTGACCTCTGAGGACCTCTGGAAACTTTTATTAATATCTTTAAAACTATAGCGGCACAAACAACATTTTTTGCTGCACAAATCATCACAAGCTTAACACAAACGTTTGAAACCAATTTTGTTAGATTTAGGTGGGATGGGGGCAACTTAACTCAGGTCCCAGACCATGACGTCACCCTCTCCACTGCACCGTGTAGAAAACATCTCAGGTGGGATCCCCTGCATTGTCAGTAACACTGGAAGCTACCCGGACCCGGATAAAACTTTCTTCCACCTTTCARTGTCCCATGTTCGGTGCTCTTGTGTAAACTTCGAACGGGCAGTTTTGTGCCTCTGAAGGAGACGAGGCCTTTGAAGATGTTTTTTGTTCTTAAAACCCTTCAGATGCTGTCCAATGCTACGTTCACACCAAACGCGTTTTGAGCAGCAAAAAAGCGCACAGCGCCTCCAGCTGGACGCACGATGTTCAGACCGGGACATAGACCAGACGCACGTCTGAAGAGGGAGGAGCGTCTTGGTTTTTTACCGGTCTGTGTTCGGTGGATGAAATAAAGATAAAATAAAGCAAATGGCTTTGATTTATTTACTAAAGAGCAAGCAAAGGTTGCGCCCAGCAGATAATTAATTCACCAGATGATTTAGAGGCAGCTCAGTTAGTTTTGCCACTCCAGGAAATGCGAGCTGACAAACTATTTTTTGTCCCGAGCCCAGTACGAGCTGCTGACCCACATCGGTGCTGGTATCTTCAGCCACAACATCAACTACAGACGGTCGATTTCAGCTAAAGATCTCCTGTCCATCTGTTCCAGGTCAGTGGGCAACATTCAGGAAACTGTCACGTGGAAAAATGAGTCTCTGATTGGTTGTCAAGACGCGTTGAGAGGCAAAAGTTCCAATTTTTTAACTCGGGCGTCGGCTGCTTTCAACGCACCACATGCATGGAAAATGCTCTGCCGCACCTTCCACGTCGCGCAAAACGAACCTGATGCTCCACAAGACCCCTAGAGGCGCGTCCACCATGTACTTTGCATGTAAACTCAAAACGCGTTCGGTGTGAACGTACCATAATGGTTATGGGAATGCAGTTAGCACCAGTGACAAGCTTAATTTGGGCCGAGGATTTTTCCGTGTCTTGACAGACAGCCAATCGGATCCTCTGGCTGCAGGCCGGTGACATGTTTTTGGTTCTACCACTTGACTTTTTTGTTCCATAATCCTCAGGACTTTTTTTAAAGGGATCCCTGATTAGTTGTAACATTAAACTTTATTTGATAAACATTTATTTTAACTGTAAAATAAAAACTGTAAAAATACTGTAGGATGTTTAGTTTTGTACATTTTTAAAAATATAGTTTATCAAGGATGGAGCCATTTTATTTACACACAAAGCATTCTGGGTAAATGATGACGTGGATAGTCCTCGGTGCGAGGCTGCTAGCGAGCTATATCCACCCTGAAGGTTAATCTTGGACAATATCTGATGATCGACTCTTTTAAATG
>NW_013953166.1:155830-170011 GCF_001266775.1 Austrofundulus limnaeus
AAATAAATGTTTATCAAATAAAGTCTAATGTTACAACTAATCGGGGATCCCTTTAAGAAGTTTGAGATGACTGTGTCACTGCATCCAGTCTCAGCAGCGACGACACGCTGTGAGAGACCTTATGCAGCTTAACAGTCAGACCACGTTCAAAGAGAGAAAATAGTTTTGCCTTTGCCATCAGGAGGTCAAGACGCTGTGGATACCTGACAGAAAATAAATGTGGAATCCACATTTTTGCGAAGATTTGGGCTTTTAATGCTGTGGTCTTAAACCTTTGATCATCTGATGAACAGCCTGTTTMAGCTTAATGGTTGCTTGCAATAAAAGGCTGACTCAAATGTTTTTGTCTTACTCCCATTTCTTCTTTTTATATTCTGAAGCTCTACTATTAACATTCCTAAGATCCAACAGTGCAAAATGTGAATTCATGCCATTTTTCAACTAATCTTTAAATTTTGATCAGGACTGTATCAAAAAGGAAAGTGTTCAGTCTAATCTTAAAAGTAGACAGAGTGTCAGCCTCACGGACAGAAACTGGAAGTTGGTTCCACAAGAGAGGAGCTTGATAACTGAAAGCTCTGCCTCCCATTCTACTTTTAGAAACTCCAGGAACCACAAGTAAACCTGCAGTCTGAGAGTGAAGTGCTCTGTTAGGAAAGTATGGAACAATAAGATGTTTAATATATGATGGATCTTTGTATTTTAGCTTAGACATATTTGTAATCTAAAAGTTAGACATTAATTTTTGAAACTGCTACATAAAATAAACTACTGACTGGTCTGTAACCCGACCATCTACCACTGAGTCCTCATAAGGAACCACATCATGTCTAACTTGCTGACCAGGAACTTTACGCTCCCAGTGATGAGGGCTAAAACCAGGCTTCAAGACATCCATTTCCTCACATTAACTTTGATTTGGTTCTTTACCTTTGGTATCTGCTGGTATTTGTGGGGYTGTGTGTATGCAAACCCAGCACCACACCATAGATCCTATTTCCAACCACTGAAAAGGGTTTAAAAAAAAACTATCAGAAGTAAGTGGATTTGCTTTAGATTGATGTGATGAAATGAAGAATAAAGGAGCAGTGAATAAAAAAACGATGGTTACGTATTGTAACCCAAGCTTCTAGGAGTGTAAGCTCTGCCCTSTAAGGCTATCGCTAATGGTATCCCTCCGCGAGCGGAGGGATACCATTAGCGATAGCCTTAGAGGGCAAAGCTTATACGAAATAAAACAACACACTATGGAGCTTCTGTATCAAGCTGCCAGTTTATGTCCCCATTTTTATCCTAAAAATTCTGTCTCCTAAAAGTTGTCCAGAGTCTTCATTCCATTTGTCTTCACAGCAATGGCTTGGAGGTGGAGAAAGACTTCCACATCAGGGTGGACAGAGTGACTGAAAGCTCATCAGTAAGGCTGCTGAACACCAGAGTCCAATCTGGCCTCAGAAACTGTTGGCCTTGGTTCTAATGTCCTCTCGTTGTTTTGCAGCATGACAACAAGCGTTCTGTGTTTGTGGGGAATCTGCCGTTTGGTGAGTTKTTGTGTGAAGCTCATGGATCTTTGTGTGCAGGAAATCCGACGCTCAGCTGTCGTGTCTTTGCAGAGATCAAAGAGTCTGTGTTCCGACAGCATTTTGAAGAGTGTGGAACTGTGGAGGCAGTGCGATTGGTGCGAGACAAGAACTCTGGACTAGGCAAAGGATTTGGCTACGTCCTGTTTGAGGTTTTATTTCCTTTCGAACTTTCTTCGCATTTAAAACTATTTACTGATCATAGTCCTGGACTGAAACAAACTCAGACTTGGCAGAGCTGAGACATCATCAAGTGCACTCTCTTAAACAGTAAAAGTAAGATAAGATGAATTTGTTGGTACACTTACAGTCTTATGAAAAAGTTTGGGCAACCTTGTTAATTTTCCTGATTTACCTTTATAAATCATTGATTGTTTGGATTAAAAATATCAGTTAAATATATCATATAGGGGACAAACACAGTGATATTTGAGAAGTGAAATGAAGTTTATATGATTTACAGAAAGTGTGCAATAATTGGTTAAACAGAATTAGGCAGGTGCATAAATTTGGGCACCATAAAAAAAACTTAACTCAATATTTACTAGTTCCTCCTTTCACAGAAATAACAGCCTCTAAACACTTCCTACAGCTTCTAATGAGAGTCTGGATTGTGTCTGAAGGTATTTTAGACCATTCTTCTTTATAAAACATCTCTAGTTCATTCAGGTTTGATGGTTTCTGAGCATGGACAGCTCTCTTTAAGTGACACCACAGATTTTCAATAATATTCAGGTYTGGGGACTGAGATGGCCATTCCAGAACGTTCTACTTGTTCCTCTGCATGAAGGCCTCAGTAGATTTTGAGCAGCGTTTAGGGTGGTTGTCTTGTTGGAAGATGCAGCCCCGGCTTCAGCAGCTTCAGCTTTGTCACTGATTCCTGGACATTGGTCTCCAGAATCTGCTGATATTGGTTGGAATCCATGCGTCCCTCAAATTTAACAAGATTCCCAGACTGTACTGGTCACACAGCCCCACAGCATGATGGAACCACCACCACATGTTACTGTAGGTAGCAGGTGTTTTTCTTGGAGTGCTGTGTTCTTTTTCCTCCAAGCAGAACGACCCTTGTTCTGCCCAAATAACTATTTTAGTTTCATCAGTCCACAGCACCTTATTCCAACATGAAGATGGCTTGTCCAAATGTGCTTTAGCATACCTCAAGCAGCTCTGTTTGTGATGTGGGTGGAGAAAAGGCTTCCTCTGCATCACCCTCCCATACTGCATCTCCTTGTGTAAAGTGWGCTGAATAGTTGAACGATGCACAGTGACTCCATCAGCAGCAAGATGATGTTGTAGGTCTTTGGTGTTGGTCTGTGGGTTGACTCTGACTCTTCTCAACATCCTTCACTTCTGTTTATTCCAGATTTGTCTTGGTCTGCCACTTGGAGCCTACACTTGAACTGTGCCTGTGGTCTAACATTTTCTCACAATGTTTCTCACAGTGGAGACTGAAAGAAATCTCTGAGATAGCTTTCTGTATCCTTCCCCTAAACCATGACGCTGAACAATCTTTGTTTTCAGMTCATTTGAAACTTGTTTTCAGACTCCCATGCTGCCACTCTTCAGAGAAGATGCAAAGAGGAGGAAAACCTACAATTGCCCCCTTAAATACCCTTTCTCATAACTGGAGTCACCTGTTTATGGAGGTCAAGGGTCGCTGAACTTATCAAACCAAATTTGAGTTCCAATAATTAGTTCTAAAGGTTTTGAAATCAATAAAAGGACAACAGTGCCCACATTAATGCACCTGCCTAATTTTGTTTAACCAGTTATTGCACACTTTCTGTAAATCATGTAAACTTCATTCCACTTCTCTAATATCACTGTGTTTGTCCCCTATATGATGTATTTAACTGATATTTTTAATCCAAACTGTCAATGATTTATAAAGGTAAATCAGGAAAATTAACAAGGGTGCCCAAACTTTTTCATATGACTGTACATAATAATCAAAAACCCCTTTGTGACCAAAGTTTCCAGTCTTGTTTCATCCGTCCCTCAAACTGTGGGGCTTGTCAACATGCATTTCAGTCAGTTTCTGTCAGGCCAGTCAGAAAGTGATGGGCCTCAATGTGGAAGATYAGCTTTTTATAGTTTTTGTAGCTGAGGAACATGAAGCTGGTTGGACGTGGTCTTGTAGACTAATTGATATTTGTGTTTGGTGTAGAGCGCAGACTCAGTGCAGCTGGCACTGGAGCTGGATGGCTCAAAGCTCCAAGGTCGATCCATTCGTGTGAAGAGGTCAGTAAAGAAGGAGAAACAGAAGAATAAAACTGACAACAGAGGAACCTCAAGAAAACCAAACAAACCCTTCAGGAACAGTCCTGGACAGGAGAAAGGACCTGGTCCAGGAGGGTTGAAGTCCCCAAGAAGGTTCAGGGGAAAGCAGCAGACGTCAGGCAAAAGTCATGCCTCATTTAAAGGAGAGATGGTGGATCCAAAAAAAAAACCTAAAAAGAAAGGTGTGAAGAAGGCAAAGGCAAAGAAACTGGTTCACCTCTAAGGGAAGACGCTTCTGATTACTTCAAACATCAGATCATTGTTCCGAGCAGCTGCTTTTAAAATTTCCATGTCTGTAAATGATGTCTGYAAACTGTAACCCAAACAACATTAAAAGTGTTCTGTTGCTAAAATATATCACATTTTGAAGATGGTTTTGCTTCTTTTACATTTCTGTTCAACAGAATTATTTTTTTTACCATCCTTGCTGTTTAACCTGGGGTTGCATTTTTTTTTTCATGCGTCCACGTTGGTTGGCTACAGTCCCATATTCATTATACATTTTTTTATCATCACAGGGACAGTGCATATTAATAACATTTGTGGGGGGCTAGAAACCACTCAAATTGGGCAAAAAGTACTGAAAACGGGCTTTAACCAGACAAAATGGGTCTAGGAAGGCCGAAAACCCCTCAAAACTGCCAAAAACCAGAAAATGCAGTCTAGGAAAACTGAAAACCTCAAAAAAACTGGTAAAGGGGGCATAATAAAGCTGAAAACCCCTCAAAACTTCCAAAAACCAGGTAAAAGGGTCCTAACCCCTTAAAACCTCAAAAGACTACCAAAAACCAGTTTCCACATGGATTCAGTATCATGCCTAACCATATTTAAATGTTGATTCACTCATATTTTGCTATCTGGGCCCAGCTGGCATTTTGGCATCTAGTCACTGTTGAATCAACATCAGGTGGTTGTGTTGGATAATCATTGAATTTTGTTTTGAATTTACAAATCTAATCAACGTTGAACATGCTAGGTCAGTTCCATGTCATATTTCTCAACATAGGTGAATTTGCCAACATTGCATTAATACTGATTTTAGTATACATTTTTCAAATGTCATCATTGTGGAAATTAAAATTATCAGATTTAAAGGCACTGATCTTCATTCACTCGACTGCGAACCACTCCAGTGAGAGTTGCAGATCACAATCTGATGAAGCMAATAGGACCACATCATCCGCAAAAAGCAGAAATGCGATCCCTTTCACCAAAACGGATCCCCTCAACACCTTTTGTAACGCCTAGAAATTCTGTCCATAAAAGTTATGAACAGAATTGGTGACCAACGGCAAACTTGGCGGAGTCCAACTCTCACTGAAAAAGAGTCTGACTAGGCTACTCCGGCAATGTGGACCATGCCCTGGCACTGGTTGTACAGGGACCTAACAGCCCGTACAAAAAGGCTTGGTACCCCATACTCCCAGAGTACCCCCCACAGGACTCCCTGAGGGAAACGTACTAACACTTTCTCTAAGTCCACAAAACACATGTAGACTGGTTGGGCAAAGTCCCATACACCCTCCAGGACACTGTTGAGGGCATAGAACTGGTCTAGTGTTCCACAACTACAAAAACCACACCTGCTCTTCCTGAATCCGAGATTTGACTACCTTTAGTCTTGAGGAAAGGAAAAGTGGCTTACCAGTTTGGCTTTACACTGGAAGAATCTAAGATTCCATTAGTCTCAGAAAAGTTGGTTAAAAGCCTCTGCAAGTTCTTCACAAGTAACGCAAGTTCTTCACAAGTAACCTGAAGGATGCTGCCGCACGCCAAGGCATCAGCAATGACCTCAACACCTCATCTCCTCTGGCCACTGCTAGTCTATGAAGTCCCTATTACCCACATGGAGGGCTTTGAGAGGAAGATTATTAAGTTCCTGCACAGCTGGCTGGGACTGTCACAGAGTTTGAGCAACATTGCACTCTTCAGGCATAACACCAAGCTGCAGCTCCCATTCACCAGCGTAGCAGAGGAGTTCAAGGTCACCCGGGCCAGAGAAGTCCTACTCTGCAGAGATTCTACTGACATCAAGGTCTCCTGTGCAGGAGTAGAAGTTAGAGTAGGGCAGAAGTGGCGTGCTCAGGAAGCACTAGAACGAGCGGTTGCAAGGTTGCGACACAACAGCCTAGTATGCACGGTGGCTGCTGGTCAGGCCTAGCCTGGCCCTTGCCTTCCTACGTAGTTCCGCTCAATTTTAGTTTCCCTTGACTGCTCCACTTGGAACTTCTCCCATWGAGATGGATTTCGCTGGCAGATTTTTAGCTGGGCCAATCAGAGACCAGAACGTCGATTTTCTGCGCAGTGTCTGCTTGTAGTTTATTTCACCTGGGCCACTCAGCAAACAGAAGGCGGGTTTTTGAACAACGTTGACTTTCTGTGCAGTGTCTGCTAGTTATTTTAGCATACGGCAGTGGAGGAAGTGAATGAAGCCAGTCTGTTTTGATAAGGCTTCCAAATTAAATAAAAATTTTCTGACAAAGCAGCAGCTCTCATTTACTGTCGTCTCGTTAGGCTCGGAACTTTTCTCCTCTCGATACGGTTGTTTACAGCACACGCGATTTCCAGTTAGCTTCTTAGCTTAGCCTCCTTCCCAGCGACAACACATACACGCTTCAGCAGAGGCCACGCCTCATGCAAGAATCGCTTCTCTATGCAGCAAGTCCAGGCCCTCGTACGAAGCAAAGTAAAGACAGGGTCTGGTTTTTACCAGGCTAGGTCGGGCCGGGCTGGGTAGCAATCCAAGATGTAGCTACAGCAGAGCTAGGGGAAAGGAGAAGCGAAGGCTGATTCAGGAGGAGGTACCTGCCGAGGTGGAGGAAGTTCGCTTCAGCAGGATGGTGGGCATGTCCACACAGGGGGCCTGGACAAATTGATCAGCTGGGCAGATATATAGAAGGTGTAGCCACACCACTTATAGTTCCTAATCCAGTCATTGTATGACATTTTTTCGAGCCCTACCAACCTGTTTACCTWAGGTTTAGTGGACTCAACTGCTTGCCAACTCTGCCAGTAAAGGGGATCTGTAGAACACGTCCTCAGCTGTTGCTCAAAGGCCTTGGGAGATGGTCGTTACCACTGGTGCCATGACCAGGTCCTGCGGGCAGTAGCGGATACCATCTGCACTGGCATAAACAGCAGCAACAACCCTCCAAGGCTACCATTACCTATGTTAAGGCAGGTGAGAAGCCCCAGCCTCGTAGGAAGACCCAGGGGGGCCTTCTCTTAACAGCAAGGGATTGACAGCTACCTGTCAATCTGGGGAGGCAGTTGATAGTCCCGGACATCATTGCAACTACATCTTTCCAGCCAGACATGGTTTTGATGTTTGGGTTCAGTAAGCAGGTAAGTAATCTGGTTTATTAAGACCTTAAACCTGAAGTTCTGCTGTTTCTGTCAGAGCTGTCATATTGACGGTTAATTAGTGTGGACTCATACTGTTGTTGATGTTTTAACTCTCAACAAAATTTGATTGTTAACAATAAGTTGTATATTAATGATTTATTTTGATTCTATAAATAAATGATCTCGTTTATGGATGAAATTGAATTCACTGACTTATTGTCTGACTTATTTGTGTGGTGTCATATTTACACAGAGAAGTTGTTAGTTTTCTTAAACAGAAGAACCCGTGGATTTCCTTATAATAAAGTTTGTCAGAAGAAGAAGTGTAGGTGTACTAATCACCACAAGTGGTGGCTTGAAAGGGTCTTGTACGAATCACTACAATCATAATAAGAAACACTACAATTACAATAGACCTTCGCAGCACTCTCGCTGCTCGGGCCTAATAATAATAATGAGAAAAAGAAACGTTTGAGTAACAATAGGCCTTTGCAGCACTTTCACTGCTCGAGCCTTTTAATAAGAAACACTACAATTACAATAGGCCTTCACAGCACTCTYGCTGYTCRGGCCTAAGAAGAAGAAGAAGAAGAATCGTATAATAATCATAATACGAAATAATAAGAAGAAACATTTGAATAACAATAGGCCTTCTCAGCACTCTCRCTGCTCGGGCCTAATTGAATCTGTAAGCAGCGTTGGGTGTACTTGCAGCTCACTGCCTCTCCGGCCGTGTGTTTCCTTTCCAAATGCTCAACTGTTGAGTGTTTCTGAGTTTTTGATAGCTGAGAGTTGTTCACAACRTACACCAACACATCATTTAAGTTTATGTAATATCACAAGATTGCACATAATGTGTTCAAAATATGTATAGTATATCTCCGCCTCCTTTGATCATTAGATGACATTAGTTTAGAAACTGCCATAGGTTTTGTAAAACTAGCGGTTGTGGCAGAGTGTTTAGGGGAGTTGTCCTGGAACCGGAAGGTCGCCGGTTCTATMCCCCGTCCAGCTGTCTCAGTTGTTGTGTCCTTGGGCAAGACACCACCCTTAAAGGCCCAATATTATGTGTTTCTCAGGCATATATTTAAATACTATACCATAATAAAGTATCTATGTCACCTTTAGTTGTTATTAAAATGCCGTTTTTATGTTTGAATAGAAAATAAACTTATCTTCTCATCACTTCCTTTCCTAAAGGCCTTGAAATTGGCCTCTGTCTCTTTAAGAACCACATTCCACTTTTGTTTTGCCCATTTCAGTGCGGTGGGGACTGCCATGATGCAGTTCACTTGGCATCTGAAAATACATTTCCTCAAAGGTATTTTTAATCTGAAAAGAGCTTCACTGAGTGAGAACTAATGTTGAGAGCTCAGCAGACAGTTAGGTTTCACTTTCACTTTGACCCGAGAGCCTGCAGGAGTCATGGGCAAGGTGTGTGTGTGTGGGGGGGGGCTCTGCCATGAGGAAGCCCAGCTTAAAGACACGTCCCAGGGGCGTTTCTGGTACCAAAAGGCATTTCTTGTCCCCACCTGTCGTTTTGCTCCTCAGCATGACTTCATAAAAACACTGCAGGATTTCTCAAACATGCATGAATGAGTCAGAGAAAGGCTTTGGTCATGTTTTTATGAGAGTATAACATTATAACATGATATAAAACTCAAAAAAGTTGATTTTAGATGATATTGCCCCTTTAATGCCTCTGATGTGTGTCCAATCAGTGTATGAATGTGATTGGCACTGATTAGTCTCCATAGATGATTGTACATGTTAGTTTTGTAGGGACCTAATAGAGTGCTGTGTGAATGGGTAAATGAGGACACAGGTTGTAGTGTGAAGAGCTTTGAGTGTCCTGGATGGATAGAAAGGCACTATATGAGTACAGTCCATTTACCATCTAATGAGGTAATATTTAAACTCTGTCATTTAATTTAGATCATTCAGTTTTAGGCAGAGACTTGACAGTTCAATACAAAGCATCTTTATAAACCCTTTTTTACTGGTAAGGACCAGGCATCATGGCAACAGGTTGTCTGATTCACGATTGGCTCTTTGTCCTCGACAAAGTCTGTTGCTGTCAGAAGTGCTGAGTGGATCTTTTTCCTTTTGAAGGCACCACCCCCTCTTGTCCTCTCCCCACCCGGCTGGTTCATGGCCTCCTATTATTCAACCGGTTTGTTTTTGCATCCTGCTGAACCTTCTAGTGTTTGAGGAATATACTGCAGTGAAGATCATATATGTGCCTCTGCAGGGACGCTGGGGGCATTATGTAACAAATGTGTGGGGTTAACTGGTAAGGACTGTTTTCTGTTGTGTTCTTTAAGCAGAAAGTACTTCTAAGTTGTATACTAAGTTGACAAGTCAAGATGATGGTAATCACATGGACTGGGATTCTGTATTCTTTATTTAAACTGCTAACTTTGAAATTTTCAYGGCCTCTGTGAGACATTGGACTCCTGATGAATTTCAAGCAATTGCTGTKACTCGGGTGTTTTGTTTTGTAGAAATGCTTTGCCAGTTTCAACTTAGAAGTACTTCTCATATAATAACGGGTGTTTGTGAAGATAAACTGCTGTCTTGGATTGCTAAGTTTTGGATTAAATGTTTCTTTTCTTGCTAAAACAAACAGAAGGGAGTATCTGGATGTGAAATTGGTTAGAGCCCAGTAAAATACTAGCTGCATCAGAGTGAGCTGTGGTTTCTAGCTGCTAGAGGTCAAACTGATGAAGAGAATGCCAGTGTTATCTCGTGTCAGCCACTGGTCAGTAACAGAAAACAGTGGCTGTGAAAAGAAGGAACAGTAAAATGATCCTGAAGTAGCATGACGATAACTAAAATCTTTAAGTTCATGCAGTTTGTAAAGAACAGAAGAGTAGGATGTAAAAGCATTCTAGAGTAAATGTCCCAAGAATCGCTGTCCTTCCGTAGAAGAAAGCTTGGTTTATAAATCAAGTTGCATGTCTTGGCCCCCTGCAGAGTGACAAAAAATTGCCTAACTTCTGTCTGCTCTCCCACTGTTATCTCTGGGTGATAATGCTGCGTTCCAGTAGTCCTGTGAAGTGGTAATTTCCCTGTTCCCATTGGCAGATTTAAACTGGAACGCCCCCTCCAGTGGTAATATTCCACTCGTATAGTGGAAGAAATGAAACTGCCCCCAGTTTCATTTCAAGATGGCGGCTACACGCAGCCTTAGAAAGTTAACTCAGCAACTTTTACTGTTAATTATCTTTCTTAATATTTTTGTGCGTGTTTAATCACTCGTACAAGTAGTGTGTTTTCAACGTGTTAAAATCAATGTTTATTTGCATAACGCACGTAGTTGAGCTCTTGAGGTGTAGAAAACCACGTCTTCTGGTTGAAGTTGAACTGTTGTTTGCTCGATGAAGAATGACTCTGAAAACAAGGCTGGTTTGAACAGCAAGAACCTTTATTTTTGCAGTTCAAGAGATACAGCCTAAAAAAAACCAAATAGTGGCCTCCAAGCCAAATGATTCACCAAGTAAGAAAGATGGAGAAACGAAGGCCAAGAGCGGGGCGTACATGGCTCTTTATACATTTTCCACAGATGTACATAAATCTTGTCAAGGTATACCTCAAGCGTTCTTCTTTCCTAATATGGTGATATGTGCCGAGCTCTGAAGCTGGAGGCTCAAGGGGCCTCACATCTGTGCATTCCTGAGACAACCCCCCCACTCTTAGACACTACACTCTCTTTTTTCATTGTATTATAGCAGTGTTGTAGCTATAGGTTAGCGGCAACAATACAATCGCCTGTCGGCTAACTGGAATGCAGTTTCAAATGGTTTGTTGGGAAATGACGTCCCTACCATTTTCCAGTTCCTGGAATACGATGTAAATGGAATGCAGAATAACAGTTATGTTTACTGCTGCCAGCCAGAGCTCTGCGACGCAGATCTTGCAGCTCAGAACATGTGACTGGTCAGAACTTAGTGGGTATTTTTGTTCATGAGGAGAAATGCAGCGCTGAAGAGCAGGACCAGAGCRAGATCCGAGCAGCTCTTCCTTCTGCATGTCATTTTGTTAAAAATGACCTTTTCTCTATAGCTGGTTGTTGAATTAGCAAGATGAACTGCTTTGATGAGCAGCTGGTTTGATCCTGTTGAATGCGGGAACATGCGTCATTCTTCTATCACCATTGTCAACGAGGAAAAAACTTTTTTTCCTCTACAAACTCATCACCCAGCACAACACTGATGGTTGAGTGGGAAAAAAATCCAGCCATCTTGTTTTTATACTTATCTATGAGCTGTGGGAGTGCTGTGGGAGTAATGTTTATAATTTATGGCCCGCTGCTTCTTTAGCCAGTTTATGAGGAAAAAGATGTCTGAAATGACACAATGTCTGAGACCTGCTGTCTCATGTCGTATTGCAGTTTTGACCCTTTGCACCCACGTGACAATGTCATGTGATGCTGGCATGTCGGACGGCAGAAGGCACAGAGCGGTGTATTGAACTGAATGGCAGCGATTGTTTTTTGAAGTTTTTTTAATTTTTGCCATGATTTCTACTTGTTCAAGTTTAGATAATTTTTCTGTGGAAGTCGCACACCTAGTTGGGGCTCACAAACAGCGTTATTTACAGAAGTTGGACATAGCTAGCTTAGAAAACGACCCATATCTTCTCCCTCCGGACGTGTTTGTTAGGTTCTCATAATGGCCAAGGTAAGACTTGCTTGTTAATGCTAACGTACTTTTATTTTCCGATTCCATACATGATTCTAGATGTTTTTCAAAGCGATCTCTGTCTGACGCTCGTGTTACGTTAAGCGTCTGCTTCCTGAGAAGCGACTGAATATACTAACGTTAGCGTCAGACCTTATGAATCAGTCAGAGACGCTTTCTTACTTATTTTCTTCATCAGATCTTTCTGAGCAGTRCTTTCTCCACTCTGTGTGACTGGTTCATATCTGTACGGACGGATGGTTTTTAGAGCCGACGACAGCTAGCAGGCTAGCAAGCTAACAAGCTAGTAGCGTCTCTTCATGTTACAGCTCCGGGTACAACAGCGCTCCGAGCTGCGCTTCTTTCTGTTCGATATTTAGCTGAAATGATCCATTCCCAGTTAAATTAAAAAGATGAACAGCTTTGATGATCAGCTGGTCTGATTTTATGACCTGAATGCGCAACTTGTGTTTACTCCATCACTGTGGGAAAAAAATAATAAAAGGTTCTCCTCCTCCGACCTTTCACTACAACACCGATTCAACATTGAGTAAAAACAACTATATTTCCAGCTATCACTGTTGTTTATATCTTCACTATGACACGAGTGCTGCGCGTGGGCAGACGGAGAGATTATAATATTTTAGAACCAGCAGCGCAGCGTCTTCAGTCCATTACTGCTCGGTCCGAAACCGGAGAGAAACTCCGGTCCACCGGCCGACTGCGCAGCAGCTGAAGACCATTTTTACAGCTAGATCAACAGGGGGGAAAGAACGATATTAGGCTACCAACTGCCTGATTCTCCTCTAGCTCAATAGTAGCTTATGGACGCATGTCTGTTTCYGCCATCCAACATGGAAAAARGGGGYGGTCTTCTGAGGCGCGTGACGTCACGTGCAAAGGGTCAATAACCAAAACTGAACCAGAAACAGCTATGAACAAAACAGGCTAAAACAAAGCAGTGTAGAGAAATAAGAATGAGAAAGATTTCTCCTAAGTCATGAAGGTCCATAAATCCCACATAATGAATCCAGTACAACTGAAGTTTCATGGTCATGCAGGCAGAGCTAAATCTAGTGCTCCAGTAGCAGTGATGATAGACTTCACATTWCTTTGAGTTGAAATACACCAAGTGAGTCTGCCAACTCAATCTCGAGAACACTGACCCAAAACACACAGCCAAGACAACAAAGGAGTGGCTCAGAAAGAAGCACATTAAGGCCATGGAGTGGTCTAGCCAGTCTCCAGACATTAATCCCATCTAAAACCTATGGACAGAGCTGAAACTCTGAGATGACAAGTGACAGCCTCAAAATCTTAATGACTGAGATGATCTGCAGAGAGGAGTGGATCAAAATTCCTCCTGACATGTCTGCAAATCTCATCATCAACTACACAAAACATCTGACTGCTGTGCTCCAACAAGGGTTTTGCCACCAAGTATTAAAGAGACAATATCATGTAAAATCAACATTTTTGAGCTTTACATCATGTTATCCTCCCATCAAATACATGTCCAGTCTTGCTTTGACTCATTCATGCATGTTTGAGAAATCCTGTAGTGTCCTGATGCAGACATGCAGGGGAGCAAAGGTGACCGGTTGTGCCTAGAACCGCCTTTTGGGATCAGCTCCTCCTCTGGGCCGTGTCTCCAAACCAAGCTTCCTCATCACAGGTCTTTTGGGACGCAGTAAACAAAACATGGGAGTTTTTTACTGGTTGTGAGGTTCCTGAGTTGGCAATCCTTAACAAACTGAGTGAACTCTTCCCCCAAGCTGACCTGATGGTCGAAAACACCAACGGGTAAAGCGAAAGTTTTGTAAAGTGTCCGGAGATCCGGCTGATGTGGTGGGCAAACATGGTGCTGTTCCGGTTTCTATACTTTGATAAAAAAAGTCATCATTCTTAAATCTTAAAACTAATCCTCCTTTTCTTTACTGTTCTTAATCTTAAACCTTGCCATAAGTTTAATGTGCCTGTAAACACCTGGTTTAATAAGACCTAAGCCTAGAGTTTACTGTTCATTGTTCTTTCTGAGTTGTCATGTTTACATAACAAGTACAGACGTGTACGAGATATTGTGGATGTTTTAACTCATAAAGTTCTGGTTTTTCACATTAGTTTGTACATAAGTAGTTTATTTTATTCTGTAAATAGAGAGGTATTTACAGAGGTATTGTCCCACTGTCATCTGGACAAAGCAGGCAGCACTGTGAGGATCATGTTCTTTGATTTCTCCAGTGATTTTAACACAATTCAGTCTGATTTACTTTGTCTGAAACTCCAGAAGACTC
>NW_013953166.1:173436-176657 GCF_001266775.1 Austrofundulus limnaeus
GATAAGCTCTATGTTTTATATTCAAATAACGTTTGATCTGATTAGTCGACTAATCGAATAAATAATCTGTGATTAATCGATTATAAAAATAATCGTTTGTGGCAGCCCTAATGTGCATGCAGGGTTTTGTCTTTGAAATTCAGACAAAACTGGAAGTGTCAAAGTTTAAACRTCTTTTGTATATTAACTGGAGAAGGAATTTAGTTTTTCACAAGATACTTTTGTCTCAAGGAAATACAATAGTAAACTAAAATATTAAAAATACACTTTTATTTGATATGAAAAGTTCTTTATGACAAAACACACAAACAGTAGTTTAGCTGTTTAACTTTTGACCAGTTGATAATAGTAAGCTAGTTTATCAAATAAAGTTGTCACATAGATAATCATTAAAATCAAGCATCATAGTTTCTTAATTTGCTAAAATATACTGTATTCATTTGCGTGTAATACGAGAAATTTAACCCCAAAAACCATTCATAAAGTGTGTGTGGTGATGGTGGCTGCACACTCTCCACAGCTCTGCAGCAAAACACACTCACACAAGTGTGTCTCCCAAAATGATGTTTCACCACCGGAGGGTGCGCCGCAAATTCTGAAAAATCCTGGAGTCAGTCTGAAATGAGTGGTGGCTCATAAAATGATTCGATTTAGGTTTTTAAGCTTAAAAAATGATGACTGTAATATACTCAAGATCGTATTTTACATGAATAAATATGGTATTTAATTTGAGAAAAATATTATTTAGGAAAAAACTGTTAAATCATGAAATTAAGAAACATCTTGGGCAAGAAACATGAGATTAAACATAAGAAGATGATGAGTTACATGATTAAAATTTAGATCCTGGGTCTGAAAGTAAAACATTGTTAATCACATTTCTTTTTCAAATTAAAAACAGTTTTCATACAAAGAAAATTATTTTCTTTTTACAGACAAGGTTTCTTTTCTTTCACAGAAAAAGCACAGTGAATGAATTTTTATGATCCCTTTGAGACAGAAAACAATTCTCGTATAATCTGCCTTGAGGGGAGTTTAGGTCTCAGAATGGGAATTGATCAGAAAGTGACCCTTTTGACACTTTTAGGAGGGGCTGTAAAGCCGCATTTTGTAATAACGATGCATTATGTAATAATGTAATAAAACCAGGCTTCAAAATGTAATAAACCAGCACTAAAACTGCATTATGTAATAATTGATGCAAAATGGAATAAAAGTCTTCATTACATTTTGCAGAGATTGTTTCAAAATGTGGTGGTTGCTCTTTGTAGGAAATGTAATGTAATAAACCATCACAAAATGTGTGTGCATGCGTCGTATGGTGCGACGCATACACACACACACACCCCTGACTATGTTTCTCTATCACTGTGGGGACTTTCCAATGGCTTTCATTCATTTACTGCTCCTAGCCCAACCCTGACCCCTTTATCTACCCTAAATCTAGCATAAACTTAATTCACACCTTGATCCTAAACTCAGCCATCTTCAGTRCATAAAGAGGRAAACACATCATCATGTAGCAATTTCACATATCCAGTGGTCTTGAGGTTTCCATTGATGAAGAATGGCCCCACTATCTTTGTACCCCATATACCACACTATACCATCAGTTTTTGTGTTCCAACAGTCTTGGAGGGATCCATCCAATGTGGTTTAGTGTCAGACCAATAGTGGTGGTTTTGTTTAACTTCACCATTCACATAAAAGTTTGCCTCACCACTGAACAAAATGTTCTGTGTAAACCAAGGGTCCTGTTCCAATTTTTGTTTAGCCCATTCTGAAAATTCAGTGCATCGATCTGGGTCTTTCTCATTGAGATGCTGCTGCAGCTGGAGTTTGTAAGGATGCCATTTGTGAGTAGCTAATATCTGCCGATGGGATGTTTGACTGATGCCACTCTCCATTGACATGCGGCGAGTGCTACGCTGTGGACTCTTGCTGAATGACGCTAGCACAGCCACTGATTTTATTTCATTAGTGACTGTTTTCATGCATCCACATTTTGGCAAATCCAACACTGAACCTGTTTCACAAAACTTGGCAAGCAGTTTGCTAGCTGTAGCATGGGGTGGGTGGTCTCATAGGGTGTCTTGCATTGAAATCTGCTGCAATGACCCGGGTACTGCGTTCACCAGACATCAACAATTTCTGTCCACTCCTCACGTGTTAACCWCTGCGACATRTCARTGGTTGTAAACAAWGAGATACTTGTAAATAACTCATGAAAGGAAAAAGTTACGTTAAAACCGAGCATACCATTGTTTTTCTTGTGAAATTCTCAATAGGTCTGATGTGTCACAAACAGGAAGCTAATATCACCAGTCATTCCCATTTTATTTAGGTGTATCCGTATAAATGTCCCATCTTGTAGATTTGAGTCATGGCTGATTCCTGGMACTCCATTAAAAACACTCTCCTTCCATCAATGGGAGCAGAATGACATGCCAGCCATTGCGGTTGAAGAGGTCACCATGAAAATTTTGCGGTGCAGTGATGGGTATGTGGGAGTCGTCCCACACACTGAGGGAGACCCCATCTGAAATCTCCCTGAGGCGCCCCTCATTATGAAAACTTGTGAACGAGWAGTGTCTGTGCTGCTGAACAAAATTCCTGAAAACACCTGCACACAGTTGTGCTCACCCCGATGAGATGGCCTTTGGTTCCATACTCTGAACCAGTGGCAAGCTTCCACACAGTGATGGCCATCCTCTTCTTTGGTGTGAAGCAGAACCAAATACCGGTGTCTACATGCTCCATAACTGGATGTAAAATGGTACACAGGTACAGCAGTGTTTGTTCTGACATCCTGAAGTTCTGCACCCATTGCTGAGGAGTGAAGGTGGGAATGATGTCATCCCACCACCGACTGCTTTGGCTGAAGGTCCATGCCCTTACCATAGGGCAAAAACAGTGAAGGTATTCCTTGGAGAAAGACACATTCAGTCGATGTCATGGCCTGCAAATAGTCCAGATCTCAACCCAATTGAAAACCTATGGTGGAAAATGAAAAAAAATGGTCCACAAGAAGGCTCTGGCCTGCAAAGCTGATCTGGCAACTGCAAGAGTTGGCACCAAATTGATGAAGAATACTGTTTGTCGCTCATCAAGTCCATGCCTCAGAGACTGCAAGCCATTATAAAAGCCAAAGGTGGTGCAACTAAATGCTTGTGATGTATTTTGGATGATATTTTGTTTATATGTTTTTCGTGATTCCATAC
>NW_013953166.1:176836-178958 GCF_001266775.1 Austrofundulus limnaeus
CCAACAAGTTGCACTTAGGAATAATCTTATTATTGTGTCATGTTTTTGATCTGAGTTTGTTTTACAGAATGAAATGTCTGAATGAGTGCATCCAAGACTGCTGATTCCATACTTTTTGCCAGGGGTTGTATCACAGCTTCAAATTTTTCTGTCAAGGAAAAAAAAACATTTCAGTTAAAAGTCAAGCTGCATCCTCTTTAAAGTTCTGCCACATGGATAGAAAGGAAGAAGCCAAAGTTTTAGATTTAAACATGGAAGAAATGACAGGTAGATGTCAGGAGAGAGGTTGAAGAGGGGTCAGCTACAAAAATAATGTCACTAAGCCCTGCAGGCAGCAACAGTGGTGTCAGCACCAGCCCTTCCTCATCTAAACAATGCTATATTTCTCGTTGGCTGTTTTCTGCCAGCTTAAACCACACAAAGAGAGGGTTTTTCTATTTTTTATCGTGATCAGCAGRTCACAACTCATAAACAATAGTTGCAGCTGCTGCCTACAGCACACTGCTGCACAATAAAATTCCATTGTATGAACGGTATGAACATGAAGTATGAACATGAAAAGTATGAGCATGTACAGTACTCAATACTTAGTTGGTGCTCCTTTTGCCTGGATTACTGCAGCAGTGCAGCGTGGCATGGAGTCAGTCAATCTGTGGCACTGCTCAGGTGTTATCAGAGCCCAGGTTGCTCTGATAGTGGTCTTCAGATCTTCTGAATTGTTGGGTCTGGTGCATCACATCTTCCTCTTCACAACATCCCATAGATTTTCTATGGATCAGATGAGTTTGCTGGCCAACTAAGAACAGGGATACCATGGTCCTGTAGGGGTCACCTCGAGGCGGAATAAACAGGCACTTCAGCATCTGCATCCATCCACGTCAGCCGTAACGAAGAGGCAAGGCTCACTGGGTCCCGATTCAAAATAAAACTCTTCCGGCAGGAAGATTTTAAAACAAGTTGCTGTAGAGCGTTTAAGCTCACAGTTTTCTTGGGCACGACCAGGCAGTGGTGTGCCCCAGCTGGGGAACCCATCCTTTGGCAAAATGGACGAGTTTCCCAGCTCAGGTGCTGTTTCTCCGGCAGGAGAGCCAGCTGTGTTGTGGACAGAAGTGAGTCTGTCTCCTTCTAATCCTAGATTATTGCYTCTGCACAGTTTGCATAAACAAAACATATCATGATGACCTGTTTGGATATTCTGTGATGAGAACTAACTAAAAATAAATCAAATAACAAGAAAATTGTTCTATTTATTATCTGATTAAGAAAAAGAGGATGTCTCTTTGATGGTTAAGATGACCTGTTGTGGCCCTCTTTAAAGGGCCCGTCTGAGGCCTGAGGTCCAAGACAGGTTTCTTGATTATTCCATTTGAGGTGACTCCTCCTTAGAGACAAGCTGATGCACTTCATTATCTGGGGGGAGTTCAGAGAAGAGTTGCTGCTCCTCCTTGTTGAAATAAGTCAGCAGAGGTTATTTAAGGATCCCAGCAGTTTGTCTCCTGGGCATCTTGTCTGGAGGTTTCCAGGCTTGTCACACTGGAGATACTATCTTCTCTGGCCTGAAAAATCCATGGGAACACCCCAGGAGGAGATGTTACCTGTATGACTGGACCAGGAATAATGGTCATAAAAAGGATGTTTAGATAAATACATTCCTATAAGATTTTGTATTGATTTTTACCGTATTTATTCAAGTATAATAAAGTACGTAAAATTATCCATCCATCCATCCATCCATCCATCCATCCATCCATCCATTTTCTTCCGCCTATCCGGGGTCGGGTCGCGGGGGCAGCAGCTTCAGAAAGGAGGCCCAGACCTCCCTCTCCCCAGCTACTTCTTCCAGCTCCTCCGGGGGAACTCCAAGGCGTTCCCAGGCCAGCCGAGAGACATAGTCTCTCCAGCGTGTCCTGGGTCTTCCTCGGGGCCTCCTCCCGGTGGGATGTGCCTGGAACACCTCACCAGGGAGGCGTCCAGGAAGCATCCTTACCAGATGCCCGAGCCACCTCAACTGGCTCCTCTCGACGTGGAGGAGCAGCGGCTCTACTCTGAGTCCCTCCCGGATGACCGAGCTTCTCACCTTATCCCTAAGGGAGAGCCCAGCCACCCTGCGGAGGAAAACCAT
>NW_013953166.1:180344-182153 GCF_001266775.1 Austrofundulus limnaeus
GTATTATACATGAGATCGTATTATACACGAATAAATACAGTAAATATAAAATTGTTTGCTAAATTGTGAGGAAAATAAATAGTTTGACTATAAATAAATAGTTTGACCATACCTCAAAAGGTTTCTTGTTGATTTGAYGGCGTCATGATGGCGCAGTGCTTAGAGCCATTGCCTCACAGAAAGAAAGCAATCTTTGTGAATTTCTTTTCCATRCATGTTTGTGTTTTCTCYGGGTACTCTGGCTTCCTCCCACAGACCAAAATTATTTATTTTAGGTGATCATGGGGTGTGAGTGATTGTCTGACTTGTCTCTGTGTGTCCCTGTGATGAACTTGCGAGGTCCAAGGTTTGTCCTACATTTCACACAATGACTGCTGGAGATAGGGAGGTACGCACCATCTCCCTGCGACCTCACACACAGAAAAAAACAAGTAAAGAATATAGATGGATTTGTGTCAGCTACAACTATAAAGGTTTAGCTAACTAACCCACTATCAACAACCTTGCTAGTTCTGATGATGTCATGGTTGTAACTCAGCTCTGTTTTTTTCAGGTTTCCCAAGGGGACGCTACTGAGAAGCTGGCTCACCAAGTCGCGGCCCAGATTACTACTGCTGATTGCAGGTTTGAAGAGGCCTCAGGTGACCCTTATGAGGAGAAAAAGGATGAAGCGCACAAAAGTAGCAAAGGCCACGTAAGCGGTAAATATGGCTTATGTTGCATGGTAGAAYGTTGAACCCCACATTAACAAAACAGTAAAAACTGGATTTAAAAGGAGGAAAATACTCATCTTTTCAAYTTTYTCAAGTGGGCAGTCTTGACGTTTTCTTCCRCAGCACAAGTTCTTTCAGTCTGAGAGGTGAGGAGCTTAAGTCAACCCAAAGAGACAAGCAGAAACCTTAGATTCAGCACAGTCACATCAATTTATAATTAAGAGCCTAGCATTCATTTATTGAAGGAAGGCCTCTTTTCTGTTATCTTTCATGCCAAAGTTTTATAATCATATTTATTAAGTTTTTTTTTTGAGCAGACAAACCCTACTGCGATTACAGATCTCTTTTTAAGGGAGGCCTRRGCTTGAAGGCAGCCTAAACCATGTCTGTTTTTGGATTGTGGAAGAAAACCCACACAGACTTGAGAAGAACATGTGATCTCCACAYAGAAAGACCCCTAATTTGAACTCAGGATCTTCTTATTGTAAAGCAACAGTTCTAACGACTAAGGTGTCTTGCTGCTTGACCAGCTCATCATCTTTTATTGACAAATGATGGAATTGATGCAGTTTGGCTCAAACCTTAAAAAAACATGCACAATCTAAAGTGACATTGTGAGAAGTGGCCCGCGCTTCTCCAAAAGCGCTTTACACTACACTCACTACATTCATATATCTAAAAGTTAGTTGTACATACATGTCAACCCCTTCAGACGTTTACCTGTATAATGAGTGGGGTGTTAGTGATGTCACCATCTGCAACACAGGCCACTCTATTCTTTTGCATTGAGGACTTACTGCGCATGACCAAAATCTTCACGAGTTGTGTACGGGAGTCTGGGGCAGTGAACACAGCGTGACCCGGAAGTGACTCACACGAAAACGCTCATGAGTAAAATGGAAGTTTACACATCAATAACTATATTTATTTTCCATCCATCCATCCATTTTCTTCCACCTATCCGGGGTCGGGTCGCGGGGGCAGCAGCTTCAGAAAGGAGGCCCAGACCTCCCTCTCCCCAGCCACTTCTTCCAGCTCCTCCAGGGGAACTCCAAGGCGTTCCCAGGCCAGCCGAGAGACATAGTCCCTCCAGCGT
>NW_013953166.1:190343-195619 GCF_001266775.1 Austrofundulus limnaeus
TTTGGCAGCTTGCTAGTATAAAAGACAATCTGTGTTGTTCAATTAACGTTCCCTTTTTTTTTTTTTTTTGTCTAGAGCCTGCAGCCGAATTCCCCACTTCACCTGAGCCTCAGACAGAGCCCTGCTTGTTAGAGATGGAAGATAAACGAGAGGATGACCTGTTTGAAGCAYATCTGCACCAACAAAGAACTAAATCCAAAGTATCACAAAAAGTAATGAAGCTGGAGAAGAAACCACAGATTTTTAGACCTCCAGACTAACATGGATCAAACCCCAACCTGAACAAACAGCATCACACCTTCCTTCAAATACATGTWTTGTCTTATGACTGTGGTATTCTCATCATTCTTATCCAATGTGTTACTAAAAGAACCCAGCTATCCCATCTTTATGATTCAAGAGTGTCAGGTTTGAATCTGAAACTCAGCTGCTGATTAAACACAGATTTCTGCTCACCTTTTCCCATCAGTTCAACACTTCTCAAGCAGCTGTGACTCACGCTGGAAGCATGTTGAACGTACGGCAAGATGCAAACCAATAAAACAAGATTGTCTGCTGTGGCCATGTGTACAAGAGAAATAAATTTAACCTCACAATATATGCTTATGAAWAATGTTGCCTAATTTAACATTTAATCTTATAGGTTTTAGCTACTGTTTGTTTTTATCTATTTATTTAAAAGTTTTTTCTTCCAAAACATAATCTCGGTTCTTTTTTTTTTCTTTTGCTGATGTTTGTACGTGTCTTATAATATCCAAACAAGAGCTGAAAGGGATTATCTGAAGAAATGTCGTTAATCTGAACCGTACTGAGATTAAAGATACTCAYTGCAGTGCAAACTATAAAATAATAAAAACAAGGTTCTCTTGAACTAAACACTGCAATTTGAAAAAGTTTACTCTAGTAGTTTTCCAGATATCTGAATTGTAAGTCAATGTGAACATTTCATCTGCATACTTTCTGTGGTAAATCTGAGCATAAAACATACAAGTACATGGAGGTGTAGAAAATACCACGTCTTCTGGTTGAAGTGGAAATGCTGTTGCTCAATGAAGAAAGGACTCTGAAAAAACAGGCTGGTTGAACAGCAAGAACCTTTATTTTTGCAGTTCAGGAGATTACAGCCAAAAAAACAAATTGTGGCCTCCAAATGCCAAATGATTCACCAAGTAAGAAGATGATGACGAAGGCAAAGAGCGGGGGCAGACAAGGCTCTTTATAGGTTTTCACAAATGTACCATAAAGCTTGTCACGGTATACCTTAAGCGTTCTTCTTTCCTAATATGGTAACATGTGCCGAGCTCTAAAGCTAGAGAAACATAACATATCTGTGCATTCCTAAGAAAAGGCCCCCCACTCTTTGGACACTACAACATAAAAATGATCAGGTTTTTTTGATTCCAAATGGCTCCACCAAAGACGTCAACCTAATCCCAGTCCCTTTGATGGCCGTTCCACAAGTAAACTAACAGTAGCTGGGAGACATTCATAAATTTAGCTTCCAAGTTTTTATTTTAAAGATAAGATCAATTGTTAATGTTGTTTCTTACTTCATGGTTTTTTTGGGACTGATCTCAATGACTTTGCAATGAAAGCAAACATTAACTGATAAAAACATGTTTCTGTTATAGTTCCTGTTCTAACAACAGCTCCACAGGTCGTTTCAAACTTATTTTGAACATTTTACTGAGTTGGAAATCTGCTGTTTAAAGAGATTCTTATTCACAAGTTTCACAACCAGTGATTTCACATCAAACTTACTCTCCTGTGACCTTAGTGCAGTGCTGACAAAATCATCTGAATTTAAAATAATTCAATAAAATTCCAGGCTGTGATAATGTGGTCTTCTACTTGATTAATTGTGTAACATTTACGTTTAGACTGTGAAAACTTTTCTGTTGATGTGGTAAAAAAATTGTTTTGCAGTGCTTAGGCCAGGAGAAGAATAATTAAGGTTTTTGATTTTGTTCCTGGAAAAAAACTGTTGAGTGCAAGTTGTTCCTTACCAGTTTGGACTTTAGGTAGAGTGAGCAGAGGAGACCTCGCACCATTATTGTGTGGAAGTGCACTGTGTGGTGTGTGTGTGCGTGTGTGTGTGTTTGACCCAATAATTTTCTTGTATATTTACAGTAGATGAGCGAGGTGAGAGCAGGAAATGAGATCTGATGATGTATGAAGAAGGGATAAACGTAGCTAAGAGAAACTGTAAGGACTTGAGTTAAAGATACGACTGTTCAGATCATTTACTTTGCTCCAATAAAAACCTTGCTGTCAAATCGAAGTTGCATCTTCTGTATTTTGCTTAATGATGATGATTTTTTATGAAGAATATTTGATGGAACAGGTGCAATATTGATAATCACCAACAGTGAATTTACAGGAGTGTTTCACCTTTTTCTGATTTAGTGATAGGTCTACTCATAACCAAAAAGGACAGAGAATCATGCAGAAAATGACAAAAAAATTGTCACTGTAAGTCCAAAAGTTGACACCATAAATCAGATTATATAGGCTTGTTCTGTATATAAAGATATTCATCACTTCCTTGTCATTACTCTTCTTCAGGGATAGAGCTTGGTGATGTTTCAAACTGTTAAGCACTGCCAACAACTGTTCAGGAGGATTATTACACCCCTAAAGGTTGTTTCACTGTGGAAGGGGGTGTGTACAGCAGGGTGGCCAATGGGGTGGCCAAAGATTTGTCTGTGGTGGCCATGGCCACCCCCTGGCTCCGCCCCTGGCTGTGGGATTCTGAAAAGGAGGAATGTCGATAGTAATAAACCAAAGTCCTGGGTCAGGACCATGACAGAGCTGTTCTGGAGTCAACAGTTCAGGGGACTCATCTCTGGGGACTTGCTGATGCTGAAATGTTCAGATATTGATAAAAATCAATACTTAGCTGGTGGTATACCCTACATTTCCCCCACTTGGAATGCATGACCTGTCCAAAGGTTGATGGGTTCCCCACCAACATGGGCCTACATGAAGAAGGCATCAACAGTCAGTGATGGACTCCCAAACACGTGTCAAGGAGTAATTCCAGAAGCGATCTTCCAAAAACAAAGTCAGTAATCCAACAAACAGGTCAAGGTTGGTTCCATATGAAACCAGAGGGGTCGTCTGGAAGGCACGCTGAAGTTGACCTCTGGAGTGATGATGCTGTGGATCACTGGATGATATGGTGGCCCTGAAGTGCAAACCACAACAACTAATCACTAAACACAACTACATTGCAAAAAACACATTTCAGAAAACACAACATTTAACAAAACACATTTCAAAAAACACAACATTTCACAAAACACAGCATTTTTAAAAAAATGCAAAATTTCACAAAACACAACATTTCAGAAAACCGGAAGAGGTAGGTAGGTTCACCRGCGGCCCTCTTGCCACAGTTAGCTACACAATGCTAACTGTATAAAGTGAGTGATTTATACTACTACAGAACATGCTTAATTTGCTGATATTTTGATAGATTTACAAACGAGTTGGTTTATTATAAACTTTATTAACGTGGCTATGATGTGGGGTAATTAGACATGTTGAGATTGGTGTTTTTACTTAAAAAATAATGAGTTAACCAATAACGTTATATTTTACTGTTTGTATATAGTATGTTGTGCTATTTTAACTGATTATTATTTCATTTTTAGAGTTATTTATTTTAAAAAAAGCCCAACTAGGGACAAGTGCTGCGAATTAGCTGTTGCTATTGCACCATGATGCAAACATGGGACTGCTGTTTTATTCAGTTTGTCTATGTCGATGTGTGTCTGTCCCTATTAAATAAACTTTGAAGAAGAAGAAGAGTTGTGCCTTGTGGTATAGTTGTGTGTTACAGAGCTACTTTTAGAAATTATCTAAGGGTGATTTACAGTTTGAATTTTTATAAGCTAGGCTTTCCTGAGACCAAAAATGATTTAATAATAAACTATTCTTTTGTCTATATGACAAGCTTCATAACAAGAGCCTGTGAGACCCGTTTACCCAGCAATTTTACATCATGAGCTCTTTCTTTTCAACTGAACTGAAGCTGCATGTGATTTCCAAACTTAAATACCATTTATGTCAATAACCATGTTGGTCCTGTCATGTCAACAAACCTCCTAATTCCAGTCTGTCTTGTGTGAGTCTTTCCAGGTTGAATTCCAAGCAGGCTGGTTTGTTAAAAATTCATTGCTGCTTTGTGTTTACAGAAGTACACCTCCATAACATGCTTGACTTTTGTGCAGCCTGCAGATGCTCTAACAGCCGTAGTGTCAAAACAAGAACCTGTGGGGTTACCTTTCATCTGTAAATTCTGTGACAATATTATGACTGTAATTAGAATATTCAGTATTGTGGATCTATGCATGTGTGCATGTGTTTTTGAAGTGTTCTTGCTCTTGTGCAACATTAGCTGACTGCTCTGTACTACAATCAACAGTGGTATTTTGTAGCCAGTTTTAATAAATTATACGTGTCAAATAGCTAGTTTTAACTGCATCTACCTTGTGGGGGTGACAGGTCGTAAATGGGCCTATTTCCTTCTGTCTAACCCAGCTTTTAAAAAGTCCAGTTCAGTTTAGATTTTGAAAGTTGATAATTTTATAAATTTGATTGATTGATTGATTGGTTGGTTGGTTGGTTGGTTGGTTGATTGGTTGGTTGATTGGTTGGTTGATTGATTGGTTGATTGCTTGGTTGATTGATTGATTGATTGATTGATTGATTGATTGATTGATTGATTGATTGATTGATTGATTGATTGATTGATTGATTGATTGATGCCTTCATTGTCATTGTACAGAGCACAATCAAATTACATTTAAGAACACCCATTCAAGAGACACACATGACAAAAAAAACATGGGGGAACAGGTGAACAGGTCATGTGGCAACCAGCAGGGGTGGCGCTATCTTTAAAAAGWAAAAACTAAATACCACACAAGGATAGATAAGGGGAAAAAAACTCATCTTATTCTATCAACAACGTAAACAGGAGAAATTAAATCCACAGCCCTTCAAAGCCACGTAGCGGGGGAGAGTCAAATTCATAATCAGTTGTTTGGGAACAGAATGCATACAAACAAAAAAGCAGCCATGTGTAAATTTATAGATGAGATTTAAAAACGTTGGTTACGTATTGTAACCCCAGATTCTATGAGTGTAAGCGCAGCCCTCTAAGGCTATCGCAGATGGGTACCCCCGCACACGCTCGCGCATTCTGAAGTATCAATAGTCTACGCCCACGTGACGTGGGCCTCACCTCGGTCCGTATAAAAGGGGAGGAC
>NW_013953166.1:199520-200704 GCF_001266775.1 Austrofundulus limnaeus
CCACTGAGGAGGGGATCGATACGATCCTTAGCCGGGGGGACCACCGCTGTAAACGTCTCGTGTGCAGCAGCCCGAGCGGAACTACCGCGTGGGCTGCTGACATCATGCCCAGGAGACGCATGATAGTTAGAGCTGTCACCGACCTGCGGAGTCTGGCATGCGCTAACAGTGACAGCAGAGTCTCTTTTCTGGTTAGAGACAGATGAGCTGTCATGGTGACTGAGTCCAGATCCACACCCAGATACGTGATGGATTGGGCCGGAATGAGAGAACTCTTTTTTCCAGTTTATGGAAAAACCCAGCATCCTGTGGTGTGCTGACAGTTTCTCTGTCTGTGATGCTGCTTCCTGTCTGGATGGAGCCAGCAGGAGCAAGTCGTCCAGATAAACAGGATTCTCATTCCCGCTGAGCGCAGGGGCTGCAGTGCTGTCTCTACGCATTTTGAGAAGGTGCGTGGTGCCAGTGCGTAACCGAAAAGGCAGACGGTTGTACTGGTACTGTCTGCTGAAAAGAGAAACGCAGGTATTTTCTGTGCGCCGAGATGACCGGGACATGAAAATAAGCGTCTTTCAGGTCGATTGAAGTGAACCAATCGCCTTTCTGAACACATGTGAGCAKCTGTTTGGTGGTCAACATGTGAAAGGGTCTTTTCATTATGAATTTGTTGAAAAAAGAGAGATCCAGGATCGGTCTCATCGCACCTGTTTTTTTGGGRACAAGGAAATACCGGGAATAAAAACCCTCGTTTTCCCTCCCGCTTGGAACTCTGGAAATTACTTCCTTGTTTAAGAGTTCGTGAAGCTCTGCTCGAAGAGCRAGATCCTGCTGAGGAGACGACAAACGGGTCTCCAGGATCCCGCTGAACCGGGGAGGCCTGGTTGCAAACTGCAGCCTGTAACCTGTTTTTATCAAGCTTTTCATCCACTTGTCCATAAGACAGGTGTGTGCCCAGACGGAGCTGCGCTCTGAGAGAGCTCTCGCATGCGCCGGTTGTAGAATGGTTGTCGTAGCAACCGATCCACTCAGATCCTTCGCCGCCGTCACGCTCTCTCGTGTGACCCATGGGAGGCTTTGCTCGAAAAAAGGCTGAGCGGGAGCTCCGGGGAGCCCTGCGTGCCGTTGTTTTGAATGCGGCCTGGGAGGGGTTGCCTCCGGGGCCGTACATGAGCATGAACCGAGGCGAG
>NW_013953166.1:201267-203023 GCF_001266775.1 Austrofundulus limnaeus
CGTTCTCAGGATCCTGACTTTGGTTCTCAGGATCCTGAATTTCGTTCTCAGGATCCTGATTTTGGTTCTCAGGATCCTGACTTTGGTTCTCAGGATCCCGTCTTCGGTTCTCAGGATCCTGACTTTAGTTCTCAGGATCCTGACTTTAGTTCTCAGGATCCCGATTTTGGTTCTCAGGATCCCGACTTTGGTTCTCATGATCCTGATTTTGGTTCTCAGGATCCTGATTTTGGTTCTCAGGATCTCGATTTTGGTTCTCAGGATCCTGATTTTGGTTCTCAGGATCCTGACTTTGGTTCTCAGGATCCCGTCTTCGGTTCTCAGGATCCTGACTTTGGTTCTCAGGATCCCGATTTTGGTTCTCAGGATCCTGATTTTGGTTCTCAGGATCCTGACTTTGGTTCTCAGGATCCCGTCTTCGGTTCTCAGGATCCTGACTTTGGTTCTCAGGATCCCGTCTTTGGTTCTCAGGATCCTGACTTTGGTTCTCAGGATCCTGACTTTGGTTCTCAGGATCCCAATTTTGGTTCTCAGGATCCTGACTTTGGTTCTCAGAATCCCGATTTTGGTTGTCAGGATCCCGACTTTGGTTCTCAAAGTCAGGATCCGTTTTTATTTATTTTGTGTCCCCCTCAGGGGCTCCGTAGTTCTGAGTGTGTTCCTGGGCACAACAATCTCCAGGGACCTGAAGTGTGACAGCTCCATAACCAATGAGCTTTGCAGAGTGTGTACTTCCCAGTCAGCTGAGCTGAGGAAGTTCAACCAGCCCCAGGAGGTGATGGTGCAGTTCTACACAGCTGTCACTGAGCCCATCATCACCTCGTCCATCATGGTATGGGACAGCAGCTCAGCCACCAAAGAGGACATTCACAGGCTGCAGCGAATCATCAGGTCTGCTGAGAAGATCAACCAGTTTTACATCATCTTATGTCTTCATTTGTCATTAACTTCTGCACCCAGTACACACAGTGTTGTTCATTTTGTACCTGTTTTGTAAACTTTTAGTTCAGTGTACTTTTTATTCATATTTTAGATTCACTTTCATACAGTTGCTAAATTAATAAATCAGTACAGTACAAATAATTTAATCAGGTATTATTATGATTACCATGCATTAAGTGTCAAAGACTGAATACATTTGATTTTATATGTAACATTTTTATTCAGGCGCATTTTTAGTCAGCTAACGACGGGGGCCTTTCGGGTCCTTTTTGGCCTGAGCCTCCGCTAGCCTCCTGATAGAAACTGGCCGCAGAAGAAAATCAAATCTAAATTAAGTCACTTTTTTTTAAAGTTTTTTCTTTTTGATCAGTTTTAAAGGGTGAAAATGGGCGGCAGAACAAGCGCGATAGCTGCGGGGCTGTGCGGGGCGCTGTTCGTTGGCTACTGCGTTTATTTTGACAGGAAAAGACGGAGTGACCCCGACTTCAAGAACAGGCTGCGGGAACGTGAGTGTTGACCTTTTTAACCCGGTTTATCATCGCCTTCCTCGGGTTCAGAACACTAAAGACCCGTGGTTACCGGCACTTTTCTGCAGATATGATTAGTTTGTAAAAAGCCTAATAAAATCAGCAGAGTGCTGCACAGACAGCCAACAGAGGTTGACTCTAAAGTTAAAATGTTTAAAAATATAAATCTTTTTTTGTGAATAACTCAGTTTTTCCTTTACTGTGTTTGTTTCATTATATTCAGTTTGGTAGTTTTATATTCAGGTTCTTTCAATGTGTGAATCACACATTATTAATAAGGTATGGAA
>NW_013953166.1:204023-213451 GCF_001266775.1 Austrofundulus limnaeus
GAGTGACCGCTGGCCTGTAAATGAGTGAAAACTGCAGAGTTCTGGCCATTAGATGTAGCTCGTCTGTGTTGGGACATTCCATTTCCATTGGGACTAAACCTGAAATGTTTACTCCTCAAACCTGGACTAGATTATAGTGATCATTTTCACATCAGACTTAAAATGCTTGGGACATGTCCATGTTCACTCCATAGGGAAGGAGACTTAAAAATTAAAATGTTACATATAAAAAAAAACATTATTAAATTTGAGTAGTAGTTTTATTTTCTTTTTGTGTCATGCACTAAAGTTCTCAGTCAACACGGGCTTACAAGACACAACAAAATACATTCACATAGGCACACAGACATTCAGTCTTTAAACAAGAAGTGTCCTCCTTCTGAGGTGCCAGACTTTTAACAAAAAATGTGCTAACTGAAATACAAAATACTTAAATACTGGATTTTTATCTTCATCAGCTAAAGAAAAAAATCTAAATAAACATCCWTAACTTTACTAAACWATTCATTTCTCAAAATCAYAWATAAAGGACAATAAAACAAAAAGTGTATCTCAWTTTCAATTACACCCAAATCACACAAAGAACATATACTGGGACTGAACAAAAATGTCCAGTTTCCAGAGCCAGAGGCAAAGTGCCAGATCTAAAYTGTGCACAGACTGACCTTTGGTGTTTAGATGGGTTCCATATTGCATATGGCTCAAGAACAACTGTATTTTGTAAAATATCACATGCCCATTTACATTTATAAGCTTCAAAGTAAAACTGTTTAATCTGTTCAGTTATTACATCTGAACTTATATATACTGAAAATCTGCCTCTTCAAATATTTTCTCAACTTGTCTGGCCCAGGTATACCTATTTGACAAATCCCAATAAAAGATATGTTTTGTTAATCTATGATCTGACATTGATGAACCTGTTCCACAATCTCAATATATCTAACTTCACAGCTCCAGTACTTGTAGATGTACTTTATTTAACATCTTATTGCAACATGAATTTCATCAGCTAAGTTGCAGGGGTGCAACAATACATGTACCCGTATTGAACCGTTCAATACACACTTGTGTCGACCAATACAGATTTTTTAAAATTTATTTTGTCAGYTTGTCTTCTGAAGATGCTCTGTGGTGAAGGATCAGTGGATCTGTGTTCGACTACTCCACCTAGGCTGCATTGTCGAGTGCAGATCCACTGAGAAATTTGSCGTTTCAGCAACATTTAATTTAAAAACTGTACTTTTGAGGTTAAACAAATGTTCATAATTAATTTAAATACATCACAAGTTAAAAAGGGCATGGACATTTCTTTTTTTTTTTTGTATCGAACCGTGAGACTAAAGTATCGAACCGAATCGTAAATATTTTGTATCGTTGCACCCCTACTAAGTTGCTAAACTTACTTGGTTTGTGGTGAATTTCCAAACTACACCGACTAGGTAAAAAAGTAAATAAAAACAATCTCCACCGTCTTTATTTCTCTGTTTAGCTTGCTGTTGGCACATTGAATCTTGGCATATTCTAGTTGGGGAAGGATTCTTGGGTGCATCCTTGATTTTTGAGATTTTGTAGGCCGCATTCCTCGGCCGTACGAGGAGGAATTTGAATTGGGACAGTGCGGGCCAGTAGCGTTTCCATTGACCATGAAAATGCGCAAATTAGAATTTCGAAAAACGAATTTGCTCAATGGAAACATGTCAACTTAAAAAAAAATACGTTTTTCGACAAAATGTTTTTGCACTAGGATGAGGTGGTTTTTCGGCCGTATCAAAATTGGTGTTTTTCGCAAAACTGCAATGGAAACACATTTTTCACATCACAGGAGTCACGTGATCAACAACCGGCTGTTTCTACTGGTGAAAAAGACGATGAAGAAGAAGATAACAGGAAGTAGAAGTAGTAGTAATATCACAGAAGTAGTATAAAACAGTAAACTCACTGACTACAATTTCCCAAAAACACAGCATACGTAGCCGCTCCCAAGTAGGGACTTGTCTCTGGAAAGCCTCGATAAAAGACGCCGACGTCTYCTCTGATGATGAGCGCTAGTGTCGTGGTAGCAACATGCTATGTGTTTACATCCATCGCCGCCATGTTTGTAATGACTTATCATGAGAACAAACGTATTCATGTGACTTTAATAACATTTCTTACTTAATGGAAACACTGCAGTTGTGAAACTGTGTTTTTTCGACAGTAACAATATCGACAAAGTTTTGCGCACATTTGCAATGGAAACACAGCTAGTGACGTATGCGGCCTAAAATGCTACATGGACATTTAAAAATATATAAACAATTTGTTTTATTTTAAAATTCTAAAAAATGTTTTTATTTTTAATTTAGTTTTCTTCTTTTTACAGGTAGAAAAACTCAGAAGGCAGCCAAAGAGAGAGCAGGACTGGCCAAGGTGAGCACACCTCTGTTCACACATTACAAACTACAGATACGACAACTCTGTTTCTGTGGGCCCATGACGATGTCCCGTTGTTGTTCACATTTCATGTGATCTGTTTATCTCACCTTTACTACAGTCTGCCCATCTGTGAACATCACTTTGACACTCACYTGTACTTCTGAAACTTTTTAAAGCTGTGGTTTTCTACACAAACAATTTACACTCAAAGAGAAACTAGACTCCCACAGAAGGAGTTTTTGCCTGACCTGACATGGCCGGGGTTTAAGTATACTAAAGTATATAAAAGTGTATTTCCCTCAGTGTACTTTTATTTACCATGTACACTGATATAGCTAAGTATACTAGCAGTTTACTAACAAGTATATGTCTAGGATTAATTGGCCCACAATACGTTTATGAAAGTAAACCCAGAAGTATACTGAAAGTACTCTAAGTATACTTTTAGTTTCATCTTGAAACATACTATAAATAAACCAGTCTGTGTGAAAATGTACTTTCAGTGTACTACTAAAGTTTATCTTGGCCAAAAGTTTAAACATTATAGACTTAGTTTACTTAAACTTTTAATACAAGCCAAGTATAGTGTAAGTGGTTCTCAGATAAGTACATAAAAAGTGAACTGGAAGTACACTCTTATTTTTTAGTTTAAATTTAGTGTACTAAAAGGATACTTGCATTTACTACTTTTTGCTGAGGGTAGAGTCTCTCCTGGACAACTGAACCCTGTTTCTAAGGGAGAGGTAGTGGTTTCTACCTGTTGTGTAAGCTTCCTGTGCCTGCTGCTTATTCTTGTTCCTGGTGTATTTTTGCAGCATTACTGTGCCAGATACAKGCCTGGCATTGTTACTACTGCTTTTTGGGGCTTTTTTTCTAGAACCTGTGTTGTTCTTATAAGAACATATTTATAAATGAGCACAAAAAGATGTTTTGTGGAAAAAACCTTCCTGTGGACAAGACCTGAGAGCAGCAGCACTCATCAGGACYCATGGATTCCCACCAAAACGAAGAAGATTGTGAAACATGGTCTTGATGTTTTAGTTTGAATAAAGACTGGTTTATACTTCGAGTTGCGTGTCTACTTCCCCCTGCTGAGTGACAAAAAATTGCACAGCTTCCATCTGCTCTCCCTGTCGTGTGCATTGCCCCCAGTCAGAACTCTGCGATGTGGACCTTGCGGCTCGGAGCTTGTGATTGGTCAGAACTTCGTGGGCGTGTTTGTTCATGAGGAGAAAGCAGGCAGGTCTTCCTTCTGTGTGTTATTGTTTTTTAAACCATCTTTTGTCTGTAGCCTGTTTAAAGAGCTAGAAGAGCAGCTGCTTTGATCCTATCGAATGTGAGCATGCAGTTGATTTTCACTGTTTTTTTTTCCATCATCACCGTTAATAAAAAAAAAAGGTTTTCCCTCTTCACCCAACACAACACTGACCGTTGAGTGAAATAARTTCACARTATCCAGGCATCATTATTGTTTTCCTACTTACATGAGCTGTGGGAGGAATTATATTAATTCATGGGTCTTCAGCTCGTTTCTGCACGGTCAGGAAAAAGACGTCCGATTTTTTTGTCACTCAGCAGGGGCAACAAGACGTGCGACTTGAAGTACAAAACAAACTTAATATTTCTTTCTAAAAGTTCCTTCTTGTGACTAAATGTTGGTGGTTCTGCAGCTCCCAGACCTGAAGGATGCAGAGGCAGTGCAGAAGTTCTTCCTGGAGGAGATCCAGTTGGGAGAGGAGCTCCTTGCTCAGGGTAACGTCCACTCACCTACACCACAATGTAACAATGTTCAGTTTTCTTCCTCAGGGGCCACAGTTCTGCTTGTTTCACTTCTTTTCATTCAGTGGAATTACTTCTTTATTATTCACCGAAGTTCAGAAAATCAGGGAGGTTGAAAAAAAGGATGGACTTATTGAAAACATATCCTGGTATTTCTTGTAACGACTAAATGTGTTAGAAAATGTTTTAAACTTTCCTTTTAAAGGAATAAACAAATATTATAACTCAACACCATCTAGTGGACCTCACAGACCTCTGGAGCCCCTCTCCATTTGCAAGCCTCACTCTGTTCGGTTCTGTTCTGTGCTTCAGCGTGCTGCAGGCGAACTGCCAAAATCGGGCCGAACTGTCGCAATTTCATGACGAAAATTGCATCGTTTGTTTCGCATTGTCGACATTTTGGTAATCCTTGTCGCAACCTGCGGGTTGAACTTTTCATCCCTCGCGTTGTGGACTCCACCGGGAAGAAGTGCCGCGCAGTGACGTACGCTGCGGCGGGAGGGGTTTCCCAGGAGCTCCACACGGGGTGTCTCAGGAACTATGAAAGGTTTGTGCGAAAACGAACACCGAACAACCACGTGACGGCGCGTTGACCGGTYGGCTGCTGAGCGACCATACTGCCTGCTTAGCCTCACAGCAAGAAGGTCCTGGGTTCAGTACCCCATTTGTACCTGGGGTCTTTCTGTGTGGAGTTCCCTTGTGTTTGTGTGGGTTTTCCCCGGGTACTTAGGTTTCTCCGACAGGATGCAAGGCCCAGGATGCCCTTGCAAAAGAGGTTCAAATAGGATTTACCTGGTTAAATAAATGTCAATAAATTGGACGATAAATCTAAGTCTAAATCCTCACTAACAATAACTGCTGTAAAATTAAAAAGCATCCATTATTACATATATTATTACTAGACCCATCACAGTGCAATCACTTTTAAATTATTAAGAGATTCAGTATTCAGTAGTTTTCTCATGGCTCACACAGTTCAGTCATTGGAAGTATAAAATAACAAAATTAAGTCCAAAAACATAATTAAAAAATAAAAACCTCCCACCATCAATTAGTTAGGAATGAGTTGTGATTCTGATGGTATAACTTTATAACTCTGAGCAGTAATCTTACAATTCCACATTCAGACGAAATGTAAAAATAAATGACATGTTTTTATTTTTTAAGCAGAGATGCTAATATTACCATTGCTGGTTTAACACTATTACACGTCACAGTAAAGATTATATAACAAGAATAATGATATAAGATTCAATAATACATAAAAATCACTGATCAAATATAATTTCTGCACCCTTTAATCCTGTAAATTCTAAGTGATAATTGTTTCACCAGCTACATGTTAGCGGAGCCACAGAGATGTTGTTGTTTATCAGTCATAGAGCTGACTTTAAGAAGTGTCCTACCACAAGAACACAGAGGAAAAAACCAGTCTGACGTGGTTCAGTTCATCCCTCCATCCACAGAGAGCTGGTGTAACGGTGTTGAACTTAATTTAATAACTAATATTTATTGCTAATAATAGCCATAACTTAGTCCAGCTACGTCCAAATAAAAGTAAACCCGTTCTGCTTTTCTGTTCTTCGTATAGTCTATCTCTGTTTATTCTGCATGGAACAAGATATGTCTGACCTAAAATCATGGACTCTCACAGCACCTTTATGAGGAAAAGTATCTTAAATTAGCATCAAGCTAGCAAATATTTTCAGATTTGTATTAATCGAAAACAATGATATTAAACTCAGAAATATCCCAAGTAACAAACACATCCTACAGTTAACAACCATCATTTGATGGGTAGTAGTTAATAGGGCTGGGTGTCGTGGCCAATTCTCTAAATTGATTCAATTTTGATTCACAAGGCTCTGAATCGATGAATCACGATTCAGTTCAATTTGATCTGCAGTTAAACAATGAAAATAGTTCAACTGTGTTGCAAAATAGAATATCACTTCATTTTTTCTCTTCTCCATAAACAGGTTTTAAGGGCAAACTTGTAAATTGGACAGTTAAATCTTGAAACAAAACTGTCACAAATTTAAAAGTTTTTAATTTAAAAAGTAATTGCAGGTGACGGTGTTGTTGGAGGAAGTCATTTTGTTGACGAATAAGTGATGGGAATAAGGGTGGGCTAAAATAAATATACTTCTGACCACACCTTTTGAGCGTATGAAAGTTGTTTGTAATGTTTCTGTTACCTTATTTTATGTTCAATAAAATGTTTTAACAAAAAAGAAAAAATGATCTACAACATTTCATCACTGTGGATTTAATTAAGTTGTTTCTTAAAGTTTAAAAATAATAATATTGATAAGAAAACAATGATTTTGTTAGAGTGTTGTCTTTCACACATCAGGGAGAACAGTTTCAGTCAGACGTTTACCAAACTATAGTTTTGGTTTGAGCACCTGAACGAGCTGCTCGAAGCTACCGGCATGTGAGCGTAAAGCTTTACAAAAAACAGTTTCCATGGTCTCTGTTATCTTTAAGTTCTGCGGCGAATCGGCTGGTAATGTTAGTGATTTCTTATTTTATTTTATTTTATTTTATTTTTTGCCCAGGCAACTTGTTATTGAAAGCTAACGTTAGTACTTAACGTCAACCGGATGTAAACATACAACAAGCCAGAAGTGACAAAACATACAGAAACGCGCCTCAGATGTGCGCACAAGAGTCCATGGGGAAAATTTGATCTCATGCCCTGTGAATCAATTTTCCCAAATTTAATCAAAATTGATCTGAGATCAATTATATAGTTTTTTACCCAGCCCTAGTAGTTAATATTACACGATATTTTATCACAGGGCTAATGCTAATGCTAATAAACTTACCTTGTGCCCATCTCTCTTAAAGGAGACCAATTATGGGTCCTAGAAATGTTTATGGTATGTCTGTGGGCTATCCAGACCATGTTCATTCAATTTAATGCACAAAATAATTCTCAGATAATAAAATTTCCCATTTTCTAGTTCTGCCTGCTCTGACTTCTGWTCAGAAGAGCTGTTTATGTTAATGAGCTCTGTTGGTAACGCCCTCCAAAAATCTGTTGACATTAACTCCTCCCTCCAAAGCCAGCGTTTACGTTAGCATGGCTAATAATAGCAGAAGCTCCGTTGTACAACCATATGAGACCCAGAGGCAGAGTCGTGGTCCCAGTTTCTTTTTTTTTTCTCTCCCTCCTCTGCTCTGCGCTCACTCTGCATGCTGTTACCAGAGCAGGGAGCAGCAGCGGTCAAAATACCTCAGAAACTCGAACAAATAGGCTTTAACAAGGCTTTAATAAGCTAAACAATAGAGGTACATGAGAAAACATGTTCATAACGGACAAAAAAATAAATAATTAAATTGTGTCCATGCTGGTCTCAAACGCTGGTCTCCAACTCTCTGGTCCAACACTCTACCCATTGCCCTATTGGAGGCTTGTTGTGAAATGAGCTGCACATTACACAACAACACGGTGATGACTTTTTATACTGAGGAGGTGGAGCCTCACCCGGGGGTTGCTAGGTAAGGGGCTGAACACAGGTTCAGGTGGGTTGTCGTACGGCTTGTGACATCACAAAATGACCGAAGTATAAAACATGTCGTTAATATACATTAAAAATACATTTACTTACAGTAAATATGCCCCTGGGTGCATTTTTTTGGTCCTAGGACTGTTTTTTTAAGAAGTACATACCCAAAGTTGAGTAAAAAAAGCTTTAAAAAGTGAATTTTGTATAACAGGTCCCCTTTAAATAATGAACTTGGTTCTCGTGTCCACTACACTTATTACACTCAACCACCAAGAGAGGGCGCTGTTCTACCCTTTATATATAACCCAAATGAAACGTGATGACAAGAGGAGTCATATAATTTTAATCCTGTCTCACTGGTTTGGGTTTAATGGTTTTTGTTTTCCCTCACTTCCTCGTACAGGAGACTATGAGAAAGGTGTGGACCACCTGACCAACGCCATCGCCGTGTGTGGTCAACCTCAGCAGCTTCTGCAGGTGCTGCAGCAGACTCTGCCTCCACCTGTCTTCCAGATGCTGCTCACCAAACTGCCCACCATCAGCCAGGTAACTCCGCCACTTCAGAGGAGTTCTGCCACAAACGGGTCAGAACCGCTTCTAACCTGAGTCCAACCTGCTGCTGTTTTGTCCTGCAGCGCATCGTCAGCGCCCAGAGTCTGACTGAAGACGATCTGGAATGAGGAGCAGAGAAGAAACTACCTGTGTTCATGGATCCTGATCCGCCTACACACACACACACACACACACACACACACACACCCAGGTTTACACCAACCANCGATCTGGAATGAGGAGCAGAGAAGAAACTACCTGTGTTCATGGATCCTGATCCGCCCACACACACACACACACACACACACACACACACACACACACACACACACACACACACACACACACACACACACACACACACACACACACACCCAGGTTTACACCAACCATCTTCAATGTGATATCAGTAGGAAAGTCTGTCTGCTTGGAAACTTTCTGTATTTATTGTTTTTATTTCATTTTTCAGTTTAGACTTGCTAATGCTTTTTTTAAGGAACAAAGTCATTTGTTGAATTTAAGACAAACACCCTCTTTGGAAAAAAAAATAAAAGTAAAAATAGAAAACCTTAGTTGTCTTCTGAGTTGAATGTGTTTGGGCTCAAACTGATTCAGTGAAACAAAGTTCAGCTTTAAACTCACATTCATGCAGTCAGAGCACAGAGTGGGAAGAAACAAAAACTTTAGCTTGTTTCTCTTGTCCCAGATGCTCAGTAGTTAAAGTACACAGCTGGTAAACCTCATTAAAATACAGTGTTTGACTCATCCAGGAGGTCCCTGAAGAACCCAGAACCACATGTAAAACCCTCAGTGAAGGTCAGGGCTCATCATTCATTCATGGGACACAAAYGKCAACAGTGGGCTCCCAAAACTTAAAAAGAAAACCTTTCTGATGATCTGCAGGAAGTGACGCTTTAATGGAGGAACTTGTAGATGTTGGAGCTAATAGTCCACAATAGGAGAGAGTGAAAAGACCAAGGTTAGACCTCATTCTTTAATTACTCAGGTTTCAGTCTTTTTCTTGTAGCCGTTTCACAGGAAGATTTAGGGAAAGAAAAATGATCAAATTTCATTTACATTTCTGCTCTCTTATGAAATTGTGACCAAAGGTTTAAATTCTTACAGAAGTATATATTTTTATTTTATTATTTATAGAATTTATTC
>NW_013953166.1:214451-216906 GCF_001266775.1 Austrofundulus limnaeus
TCCAGTGAAATATATTTATGTTTGTGGTTGTAATGTGACAAAATATGGAAAAGTTCAAGGGGTATGAATACTTTTGCAAACCACTGTAAGTGTTAACGAGCAGTTGGACAGGTGTACTTAATAAAGTGGCCGGTGAGTGTATGTTAACTTGAATTTAAAAAGCTGATTTTAAAATGCATAGTATGACATTTTGGCACTAAGTATCTGCGTCCTGATGGGAGGAGCTTGATAGTCCAAGAGACAGACCATGTTTATCTGCATAAAAAGTACCAGAAATTTTGATGGTACCCCATTGAAATGCATCCCTTACAGGTATTTAAAAAAAAAACATTTCATAAGAAATTTCTCCTGGACACAAAGTCAAAATTCAAGATTAATGGTAAAAATCATGGCTTTGACTATATAATATCTGACTATAATCGCCAGATCTTTTGCTTCAGATCTGTTTTGTTTTGTACCAAAATGTTAAAAACTGATTGCTTAATTAAATCCAGGTAACTAATATTGAACTTATGAGGCCATTTACAGCTGGCATCCACAAAAAGTGCCAAAAAGTGTCAAAAATTGAGCTTATTTTGAAAATTTGGTCATGCTCTTTCCCCAACTGTTCTGTCAGTATTTCTTACACTGGCACCAAACTGCACCAAAAAATATCTTCAGACACTCTACTGATTAAAAAACATGAAATATGTACAATGTCATCTTTTTTCATTTCAGTAGCAAACAAATGATGCCAACCCTCTAAATGAATGATACATGCCAAATTTTAAATATTGTACATATTATTGCCCTATAAATCATACTTTAGTGTAAAAAAAATTATATTTGAAACTATTGGGTTAAAATCTCATCCATCCCTTATCTTTCGTTTTATCCAAAGTCGGGTTGCAGGGGCAGCAGCTTGAGCAGGGAAGCCCAGACCTGATCTCTCAATCAATCACCACCTGGTAGTGAGTTGAATCAGATGTGGGACAGACATCATACACCTAAACCTGTAGTGAGAGTTTGATGGGAACGCCTGGCAGAAGAACCCATCAGAAAGAGCTTCAACTCACACCACTGAGAGAACTTCAACAACATCCCAACCAAGGCGGGGTACATTGAGTCTGAGTGGGCCATGTTCCAGGACCTCAACTGTTGAAGTGGCTGACTTGAGCTGTGGCCACRAGGTTGTTGGTGCTTCTCACAGTGGTCATCCTCAAACTTGGTGGTGGACACCCTGGCTTATCTATCCTATTGGGCCTTGTTGGCTGATAGGAATCTGAAGGCAGCTGAGGAGTATTGGCAGTCCAAGTTGGTCGCAGCCTTGGCCATTGGTGAGGCAAAAACTCAGATTTGATAGGGATTTGGTGAGGCCTTGGACAAAGACTCGATATTGTCTCTGAGGAGATTCTGGCAAACCGTCCAGTGGCTGAGGCGAGGGAAGTAGCATTTCACTGACACTGTGCTAAGTGAAGGTGGGGTGGTGTTGACCTCAACCAGTGTCGTCGGGAGGTGGAAGGAATACTTCTCGGATCCTCTGAATCCCTCCGGCACGTCTTCTGTGGTGGAAGCGGAGTCTGAGGACTGCGGGGCTGGTCTGTCCATAACTGGGGCTGAGGTAGTTGAAAAGCTTCATGACGGCAGGTCTCCAGGGGTGGATGAGATCCGCCCTGATTTCCTCAAAGTTTGGGATGTTGTGGGGCTGTCCTGGTTGACACGTCTTGTAACACCACGTGGACATCGGGGGCAGTGCCACTGGGTTGGCAGACTGGGATAGTTGTTCCCCCCTTCAAAAAGGGGGACTGGAGGGTGTGCTCCTATTACAGGGGCATCACTCTCCTTAGCCTCCCCAGTAAGGTCTTTTCATGGGTACTGGAGTAGAGAGTCAGATCGATACCTGAACCTCAGATTCTGGAGGAACAATGCACTGGACCAACTCTTTACCCTCACTATGGTCCTTGAGGGTGTGTTTGTGTGTGTTTGGGTTAGTTTTTGCTACTTCGTGGGAACCAATTTCCAAAAAAGGCAGCCTCATGGGGACAGAATATGCATTGTGGGGACTAATGCCTAATTTCGGGTGAGGGGTTCTGTTTAGGACCAAGGTATGAATTGAGTTTAGGTTAGTTTTAGGGTCAGGTACCTGTGAGGTTAGTTTTAGGGTAAATGGTCAGGGTTAGGATATAAAATTACCAGAAACTGAATGGAAGTCAATCCACGGTTCTGACGGGATAATACCGTAAAATGAAACCTGTGAGATCCATAAGATACTTTGTTTCCCTCTTGTGGTTGAAGACAGTAGGTGCAAATGAGCCACGATTAAAAATAAATACTGTTGAATTGTAGTTTTCAGAATATTACACTGTAGCAGATGTTTCTTTTTATAGCAGATATTCTACATTATATTAATGAGGTAATGTGTTGAAATTTAACAAAATTTATGGATGGATCAGGAAATAAGCCATAATAATAATAA
>NW_013953166.1:218612-219869 GCF_001266775.1 Austrofundulus limnaeus
ATTATACATTATTTGAAGCAGTTTTTCTCCTTTAAATGTATATAAGTTATTAAGTGTAATGTTTTTTAAGGATTTAGTATGTGTAATGTTAATAAATACTTGTTTTATTATGTTTGCGGAAGAATCTACTAGCTAAAGTAGAGCCTCAGTACTGCCACTTGATCGTACATTAATAACATTCCGCYACGTAAACTAGTCCCGTCTCTTTCCGAACTCCAAAGCGAATACATTTCTTTGTGGGTGGTTTCTTTTTTTATTAGACAATAGTTCAGCAACAACAAATGTTAACACTGTTATTGGCTTCGTGTTTTATCGTAAAGTTGTTGTTCCTGCACGGTGAGAAAGACACACAACAGCGCTGCAGCGACATGGCTGCAGCTGCGGCGAAGCGACGAGCAGCACGAGCCGTCCGGTCCGAGCTGACATCTTAGACCGCCGCACGGCGTCGAGAATCGGTGAAAAAGCTTCAGAGATGCCGGGGATGATGGACAAAGGCTCGGAATATTTAGGGAAATGTCGCTCGAACGGCACCAAGAGCCCGTCCAACGCTTCAAATGGACATTTTTCCGACGACAGCGGCAGCGACGACGAACACGGTAGTAGCCTCGAACAGCTCCTTCCTGCTCGGGTTGAACGTGTTTTCAGGGCTTCATTAAGCTAAAATCATCTCTGGTGTTTGTCTGCGTSTCTTCCAGATGTGGGGATGCGGGTTGGAGCCGACTACCAGGCGAACATCCCGGAGTTTGAGCCGGGTGAGTTGGACAGAGTCAGGCGGTGATAGCCTCGGTCTCTGCTCGGTACCAGAAGCTGCAGCCTGTGGTTCTGTTGTTTATCATGTTGTTGTTGTTGTTGTTGTTGTTCAACTGTCTCAACTCTTCACCACAACTTCACTTATTTATAACACAATAAAGTTAGTTTACAGTTTTACACACCTTGTGTTTTACATCACACTGCATTATAATTCAATTACTATTTATTCTGCCGAAAGGACAGTTAATTTTATCATATTTTGTAAATGAGGAGGGWTAAAAAGTGAAATGTATTATCCTTTATTTTCACCACAGACTGTATAAAATGTTTCATTACCAGGCAGCAAATTCATTATTATATATGATTGATTTTCTATGCATTTTTGTCTTTTATTTTGAAAATTCTCTTCTGTTAATGCCTCCTTCTTAACTCAGTTATTCGTTAAAAGCTAGCAGACCCACAAGTAATCTCAGCCATGATGATGTAATATTTGTTGCGGGGTGGGGG
>NW_013953166.1:220869-222285 GCF_001266775.1 Austrofundulus limnaeus
CTTTTCCTGAAGATAGAAGAGTTTGTTGAATCTGACGTGACATGTTCGTACGAACCCTTTGTACGAACAAAAGTAAGAGAAATTTAGGAGAAGAATACGAACATGTTCTTGTATGAGGCCCATTGTTTTTATCTGAACCGTTTTGCTTCATGTTTGAATTTCCTCACAGGAAAATAGTATCTGTGTTTTTGTTTTCAATTCTTTTTGTCCACATTCAGGTTGCACTAAGTACACAGACAAAGACAGTGGAGGAATGCTGGTCTGGTCACCATATCACTCTATAGTTGACTCCAAACGTAAGTAAACTTATTGTAACGGATAGTTCGTTGGTTCGTTGCAACAAACAGAAGTAAAACTGAGCCCCTCTCTCCACAGTGGATGAATACATCGCTATCGCTAAGGAGAAACATGGATATAACTTGGAGCAGGTGTGTCCTTTTCTTTGTCTTTGTAGCTCTATCCTGTCGAGTTTTACCCTTTTTAAGTATATGCCATTATAGAAACTACAGTATGTTCTCAGTTTGGGATAAGGTATTGTAAAATAGAGTTTGAAGTCTACACTTGTTTGTCAAAGCCAGCTGAGGTGAYGTGAATTTATTTTAAGATGCATAAACTGCTCAGACGTAGCACCTGTCATGTCTCTGTTAACAGATAAGTCAATACTCAACCACTAATTTTAGAAACTGCCAAAAAGTGCTGACATAAGCAGTTTCTGGTTGTCTGAAACAACTGATTTTTGTCTTGGACAAACTGATCTTACCCTGAGGTTTCTCAATGGTCCACCAAGTGATATACAGTGTGTCCCCAATGAGGGGTCTGCCCATCCTTCTGTAAAAATCAATACATGTAACGAATTAATAAAAGTTTGTAATAGGGTTGGGCATAATCATATCGTGTGCAATTAATCGTCAGAAAAACAATCGATTACTTTTTGGCACTTGACGATTAATACGATTAAAGCCACCAGGTAGAGTCCGCTCGCTGCTCCTCTCTGCTTCAAATATGATGAACATTAAAAAACGTTCTGTAATTTATTTATCTATCAAATATTTAAAATTTGATGTTTAGCCTGAAGTCTGTAATTTTGACACAATTTGAACAGATTTTTATGCAGAGCAAATCTTTCCAACTAAATTGGTCATGTGACTAGGACATAAAGGTGTCCAGAGACTCCAGGGGATTAATCATCAAATTAATCGTTATTGGCTAAATACCAMAATTAATCGATTATTTTTTTGCCAATATTGCCCAACCCTAGTCTGTAAATGTGACCCATCATATCGAAATGAGGATTAAAGCCTGAAACATACTCGCTCCAACGCCGACGGGTCGACACGCGGTCATGTGGTTGTTCGGCAGTCGTCTTCGCACAGACCTTTCATAGTCCCTACGACACCCCCGCGCCGAGTTCAGGAA
>NW_013953166.1:223285-225933 GCF_001266775.1 Austrofundulus limnaeus
GATAATTTACAGAGAAATGTGTCCAAACTGCAGCAGGACAATGAGACAAAGCTCACTGCCAACAAAACAAAGAACTCCATCCGGGGAAAAGTGGAAGGTTTTAGACTGACCAAGTCAGTCACCTGACCTGAACCCAACGAAGCATTTCACCTCCTGAAGAGGAAACAAAACAAACAAGAACTGAAAGAAGCTGCAGTAAAAGCCTGGAACAGCCTCACAAATGAAGAATCAACAGTTTGGTGTTGATGGGTCTCAGGCTGGAGGCAGTCACTGCAAACAAGGGTTATACCACCAAATATTAAGTGTTATTTACTGTAAGGTTATTTGCTCAAATACTTTTTCTCACCTAAAAATGTGGTGTAATACAAATGGCGATTTATTCTATGTTGTTTAACACATTTACTTATAAATACCAGGAAATAAAAGCTGACACTCAGAACACTTGTCTCATGATCATCTTTTAATCTTAAACCTAAATGTCTTCAGTCAACAACAAAAACCAGAGAATTTGACTTGTTCCAGTACTTTTGGAAAAGATTGGACCTCACTGTTACCCCTAATTTACACTACATGCGTTCCATCTCCGCTCCGACCTCCACAGCAAATACGCACTAGGGCTGCAACTAACGATTATTTTAATAATCGATTAATCTGTCGATTATTTTTTTGATTAATCGATTAGTCGTCGATTAATCGATTAATCGTAGCAGCCCTAGACTGAGGTCGACTGAGGTACTTTTTATTTTTTTTGCCATGGGACGTGTTTCCTCCTCGCGACGCAGCGCATCAAATCAGACGTCTTTTAAAATAAATTAATTGAGGCATACTGTATACTTTTTATCATATCTTCGCACCTACTTGGCCTAACAACACAATTTAAAAACTGGTTTAAAGTTTGAAGTCTCTGCTTTTCACTCAAGTCTCAGAGAGGGCGGATCTACAGGTAGAGTTTTTTTCCTTCCTAAACTTTATTTAGGTCAACCAGCATTGACAACGCTCTGCGGTGACATAAACGGCTCCGCAACATGGCGAGGGACGCATAAATCACATGACACAACAAATCGATAATGAAACTCGTTGCCAACGCTTTTAATAATCGATTTTTATCGATTTTATGATTCGTTGTTGCAGCCCTAATACGCACCCATTATAATCAATGAGTGTATTTACACTGACTGTGCACGGCAACGGTGAGCGGACGGCAATCCGGCAAAATTAGATTTGATCCTACTTTTGCCGGATGCCGGAGCAGTGCCGGACTCAATTTTTAAAGATTGCGTTGCACCAACAGGAAAAGAAACGAGCATAACATCCGTATTTTCAAAATAAGACACTATTAGGCTGGATAATTTGTCGGAATAATGTCGAAATTGCAGCTATATTAATAAAAATATGGATATATTTCTTCACAAATGCTGTCAGAATGTATCGTTCTGTTTGGGAAGCAGATGGAAACGTAACATGAAGCATATGTGTACACACACGATACACGTGGGTTTTATTTTGAAATCAGAAGTTTCAGAAAGATGACAGCGAGACAGTTTCAACATAGATACCACAAGCATTTTATATCGTTGTTTTCAGCTGTGTTTGGAGTTCGTCTTTCACAGAGTTAATTATTTTTTGCTCTGACTTCCACATCACTGGATTTATTGTGCGATCTCCTTCCTGCACACTCTGTCAGACCAGAATCTGTATAAATTGAGACACAAACGAACAGCTGAGACCTGCGCACCGCAGCGCAGCGGAGCGGCGACGCATGTAGTGTAAATCCGGGGTCACTGGCTTTCATGTAATTTTGTTTGTTTGACAACAGGAAATAGAGTAGAAATTGAGACATTGACTTTACTGAGGAATTATCTATTCAGCATGATCTGCTCATTGTGTTAACACTGTATGTTTGTGTATCCAGGCTCTTGGTATGCTGTTTTGGCACAAACACAACATAGAAAAGTCTCTTGCCGACCTGCCCAATTTCACACCATTCCCAGATGAGTGGACTGTGGAAGACAAGGTGCTGTTTGAGCAGGCCTTCAGCTTCCACGGCAAGAGCTTCCACCGCATCCAGCAGATGGTAAACATCCAACACAACAACCACCCACTGCTTTGTGTTCTTCTGGGGTCTCATGTATGAAAGAGAGCACAACTTTCACACATGAAAGATTGTATACAAAGTTCAAAAAGTACATATTCACAAAAATYTTCAGATTTATGAAACTGTGCGCACACATGGCACCTTTACTTCARGCACTGACTTTTATACACTCATGTATTGACTTGGCAGCACCAGTATGTTAGGCCTTCCTGTCTCTCCGGACCTTGCTGATATTTGTATTGTTTTTTATAAATATTGCTCAATTTACTGACTCTGGTAAATGCTAGATCACTGGCCAGCAAGACCTTTATTCTAAAGGATTTCCTCACCTCCTGTAGGTTGGATTTTCTGTTCATAACAGAAACATGACCTCTGGTGATTCCAGTGATTTTTATGAACATTTCATTGAGCTGAGCTGATTGGAGCTTGGATCTTCTTCACTGGTGCTGTGTGCTTTTTTATATAGACCAGACAGCGAGTGCCACCTTGAGGGCCTCAAAAGAACAACAGTTTTTAACTTTGGGCCGCAGAGGGCCGTGGGACTGCATTGATT
>NW_013953166.1:225943-228040 GCF_001266775.1 Austrofundulus limnaeus
TGTACATACGTACATGTATATACACACATTTAATGACCAACACAGTCCCAACTTAGATGTATCTAAGAAATACCTGGATCTGAACACCTGTTTGTGTGCGGTTGTGAGCATGCATGTTTATACAAGGTTTCTCCATTGGAATGTTTAATGGTGACTGTGGAGACCCACAGACCTGACCTCCAAGACCAACATAAGGCAGACTTAACAGAGACCAGAGCCAAAGACCCTGAGAAGGACAATTGAGTTAAGGTCAAGGACAGTTAAAATGTGTTTGTGCCGACACACTCTGTGTTGAAGCCTGGCAGGGAGGCATGTAAAATCTGGTGGCCCGCCAGGCTTACAGTGTACTACAGGAAACCTGGGATACAAAAGACACTAACCTTGAGTCATATTGTTTAAAGCTAATGATGGATGGATTGACATTTAAACATTTGTCTTTCTTTTTAAATTCTAATTTACCATTGACAGGGCCAACAGATTCTTCTTCTTCCATCTTGAAACRTGCTAAAGCACAATGAATTGTGGTAAATACTGAGGGTTAATGTGCAGTAGGTTGTTTTCCTCTGTAATCTGCTGATCTCTAAAAACAAACAAAACAAAAAAATAGAAAAAATTTTCAATGCAGAACCCTGAAAAAGTCTCACTCAACAGAATTTGTAAGGCTTACTGTTTATTGGCACTAAATGTAAGTGTCACTGTGTTTCATTRAGTTACCAGACAAATCCATTTCCAGTCTGGTGAAGTATTATTATTCATGGAAGAAGACACGCTCCAGAACAAGCCTGATGGACAGACAGGCCCGAAAACTGGCCACGAGGAGCAACCAGGATGACAGGTACCTGCATGAAGTTGTCAGTGTTATTTTTGGGTTTAAGTAAATATGTGTGTATTTAGGGCTGCAAGGTTAGTTGACATAACAATATCGATTATAAAAAATAAGTCAACAAGGCATTTTAATGTCAACGTGTTGTAATATTAAACCATGTAAAATGTTAATTTGTAACTGCACTGTGATACTTGAAGTGCTGGGGGCAGAATCCCTTCTACTGTCTGTGGTTGTATTCTTTATGAAGTAGAACATGAACACCTGAAACCCAAACATTATACAGCCGTGAATATCATGTCCACTCCAGATGGGTAAGTTTCAGCAAGTTGGCTGTGTCAGGTTAATGCCTTGTAGATCTTATTTTCAGTGACTTATTTTCAGAAAAGGTGTAAGTGTAAGTGGACACTAGTTCCGTTATGTMAACACTATCTAAGTGCCATCACATCAAATCACTGATATATATTAATAATTCATCCTGTCTCATCCTCTCCCATTTTTTGATTGTGTTGAACTTATATCTGAACGTTTGGACTGCTAGATCCAATAAGATTTCAAAAAGGATGGATTATTTTTTTACTTCTTACTTTTTGCAGTTGAATGTCACTTAAAAGTTATTCTTTATTTTCTTAGAACTTTGCCTTTTTTCTTGGTCCAGAAGCCTCTGATCTCATTCACCATTTATTATCTGTGATGATCAGCATTTCTTGATTCGTGAAAGTCTCTCTTTGGACTTGCTTTGGCTTTGAGCTGGATCTGGTCTCAGGTCCCTCTCTGAGATCAGGAAATGAACTTTGTTCGGAGTCTGTAGTTTCTTCCAGTCGTGTGAATCTGTTTTGAAGAAAGATTGCTCCGTCTTCATTTCTCTGGCTGTTATCAGTTGTTTTGATTACAGCCTGTTGCTTTCTTCTCCTTGCTGGTGGAGAAAAAGCATTTCTCTCTAATTTTGGCCATTCGTTGTCATCTAAGAGCTGAATTCTTCCTGAGAGATTTTTTTTGCTCTGGCAGAAACAGAGTTCCATACAGCTTCACCCTCAGAAGCAGCTTCCATCTCCTCATCCAGTTGATCTCTCTTCTCAGCCTTCTCAGCCGTTTGAACGCATGTTGAGTCCTCCGAAGCATTCATCTCTTCCATATGATGAATCTTGAGCTCCAACACCGTCACTTTAAGAGAAGCTGACAGAAATCCTCTTTGGAAAAGAAAGGAGGCATCTTGAAGCTTTTATGTTCTCACTCTCACTCTCAGCAGATGATGTTATAAAATCTTCTCAGGT
>NW_013953166.1:229040-229468 GCF_001266775.1 Austrofundulus limnaeus
AGCTTCAACAGTTCAGTCACAAAGAGTCAAGTGGAGCTTCTGTTCAGCTGCCTAAACTCTCAGGATGTCCTCGGGTATTTACTCCAATACAGATCTGTCTTCTAAGGGGAGAAATACCAGGAAGGCTGAGGAAGATGGAGCAGAGTGGGAGCTGACATCTATGTGTCTTTACAAACCTGCAGATGATATCAGTGGTGATCATGCTGTTTTTCAACCACAAGAAGAAGGTAAGTATGTTATACAAACTTATGTCCATCTGATTGTATTTTTTATCTTAGGCTTATACTCAAAGTCCAGGGGTCCGATTTATAAAACTGGCGTACGCACAATTTTAGCCCAGAAACTTGCGTACGCCGCTTTTCATGCCAAGGTTGTGATTTATAAAATTCAAACTTGATGTGAAAATGTGCGGTGCCTCACTCCAGCTC
>NW_013953167.1:0-1626 GCF_001266775.1 Austrofundulus limnaeus
ATATATATCCACACCAGTAGGTGGCGGTAAAGCACCTTAACGTTTTTTGCCAACCGCCAAAAAATAACTAAGAAGAAGAAGAAGAAGAACCCGGAAGTGAAGCTGCTCCGGTCGGTCGGTTGTTTGTTTGTGTTCTCCCGGTCCTCCCTCGCTGTAAACCCAGAACCATGGCGGTGAGCTCGGTCCACCTGGAGTCCGACGCCTTCCTGGTGTGCATGAACCACGCGCTGAGCACCGAGAAGGAGGAGGTGATGGGTCTGTGCATCGGGGAGGTGGAGCCGTCCCGGATCGTCCACATCCACTCCGTCATCATCCTCCGCCGCTCCGACAAGCGGAAGGACCGGGTGGAGATCTCCCCGGAGCAGCTGTCCGCCGCCTCCACCGAGGCGGAGCGGCTGGCCGACACCAGCGGCCGGCCGATGCGGGTGGTCGGCTGGTACCACTCGCACCCGCACATCACCGTGTGGCCGTCGCACGTGGACGTGCGGACCCAGGCCATGTACCAGATGCTGGACCAGTGCTTCGTGGGCCTCATCTTCTCCTGCTTCATCGAGGACAAGAACACCAGGACGGGCCGGGTCCTGTACACCTGCTTCCAGTCCGCGCAGGCGCAGAAGGGCTCCGAGTACGAGCGCGTGGAGATCCCCGTKCACGTGGTGCCGCGCGAGGCCATCGGGAAGGTGTGCCTGGAGTCCGCCGTGGAGCTGCCCCGGATCCTGTGCCAGGAGGAGCAGGACACGTACCGGAAGATCCACAGCCTGGCGCACCTGGACCCGGTCACCAAGATCCACAACGGCTCGGTGTTCACCAAGAACCTGTGCAGCCAGATGTCCGCGGTCAGCGGGCCCCTGCTGCAGTGGCTGGAGGACCGGCTGGACCAGAACCGGCAGAGCGTCCTGGACCTGCAGCGGGAGAAGGACAGGCTGCTGCTGGAGCTGGCTGCTCTGTGAGCCGGGAGGGGGACCCCGGAGGACCCGGACCTCAGCCGAGACTCACGTCTCTGCAGGACCCCATCTGGGTTTACTGGACTTCCTGTTTATCCTGGTCCTCATGGACTTTGTGTCTGCAGGACCTGATCTGGTCCTCTTAGACCTCCTTTTTCTGTTGGACTCTGTTCAAACTGGACCTCAAGACCACCAGACTTTAGTGTTTCCAGTTCCTTTATTTAAAACCAGACTTTCAAACCGTTTGGTTCTTGGTTCTGACCCGGGTTCTCCATGTTTTCTTTCTTAACCCTCCTGTGATCCTTAAAACTGGACTCAGTCCTCAGACCTGGACGGTCTCAGTCCTCAGACCTGGACAGTCTCAGTCCTCAGACCTGGTCGGTCTCAGTCCTCAGACCTGGACCGTCTCAGTCCTCAGACCTGGACCGTCTCAGTCCTCAGACCTGGACCGTCTCGGTCCTCAGACCTGGTTGGTCTCAGCAGGATCTCTTCAGTAAAATGTGTTTTGATCTGTTAAAAATCTGAAAGTCCAGGACCTGGATCTACAGATCTACAGATCCTCCTCAGACCTTCATGTTTTATTTAAGGACCTTTAAAAATAAAAAAGTTTAAATTGAACAGAAACTGAAACGTCTCAACATTAAACCTGTTTCAGTTTTTATTGAATTAAAACTAAATATTT
>NW_013953167.1:2926-6673 GCF_001266775.1 Austrofundulus limnaeus
GAAAATAAGAGTTTATTTAAATGAGTAAAAAATAAAATTAATGTCATATGAAAACCGAACCTGTCAGGTTCTGGTCAGGTTTGGTAGAAAAAGTAAAAACTCATCAGTTTTTTTAACAAACTCTGAATGAAGATGAGAACATGAACTTCCTGTTCTTGTCATTTATAAAAACATATATTTTAACATTTAATCACATAAAAACTAAACATAAAAACAATAAATTGTTTATTGTCCAGCAGAGTGAAGTTAAAGCTAATAAAAAACTAATGTGTATATTAATAAAGAGCTAATCTGTATATTTTTTTCTTTCTTACTCATCACTTGGGGGGATGGGGGGTAGGACTATGCCTCCTTTAGATGACAGGAAGTGGATCTCGCTGATGAGGGCCTCGGCCTGCTCAGACTGGGTTTGGACCAGCTCCTGGAGGCGCTGGATGTCCTCCTGGTCTGAGCGTCTCCTGTAGTCCTGGAACTGCTGTCTGCCCTGGATAAAAGAGAAGAGACAAAGTTTGGTTCTGGTTCTGATCCTGGCAGCAGAACTTATCAGCATGAACGTGTGAACAGTCGACGTGTTGTTTACCATACGGTGAACAGTCGATGTTGTTTACCGTACGGTGAACAGTCGACATGTTGTTTACCGTACGGTGAACAGTCGATGTTGTTTACCGTACGGTGAACAGTCGACATGTTGTTTACCGTACGGTGAACAGTCGATGTTGTTTACCGTACGGTGAACAGTCGATGTGTTGACCATACGGTGAACAATCGACACGTTGTTTACTGTACGGTGAACAGCCGCGTGTTGTTTACCGTACGGTGAACAGTCGACATGTTGTTTACCGTACGGTGAACAATCGACATGTTTACTGTACGGTGAGCAATCGACATGTTTACCGTATGGTGAACAGTCGACGTGTTGTTTACCGTACGGTGAACAATCGACATGTTTACCGTACGGTGAACAGTCGACGTGTTGACCATATGGTGAACAGTCGACATGTTGTTTACCGTACGGTGAACAGTCGACATGTTGTTTACCGTACGGTGAGCAATCGACATGTTTACCGTACGGTGAGCAATCGACATGTTTACCGTACGGTGAACAATCGACATGTTTACCGTATGGTGAACAGTCAACGTGTTGTTTACCGTACGGTGAACAATCAACATGTTTACCGTACGGTGAACAATCGACATGTTTACTGTACGGTGAACAATCGACATGTTTACCGTACGGTGAACAATCGACATGTTTACCGTACGGTGATCAATCGACATGTTTACCGTACGGTGAACAATCGACATGTTTACTGTACGGTGAACAATCGACATGTTTACCGTACGGTGAACAATCGACATGTTTACCATATGGTGAGCAATCGACATGTTTACCATACGGTGAACAATCGACGTTTCTCATACGGTGAACAATCGACATGTTGTTTACCGTACGGTGAACAGCCGTGTGTTGTTTACCGTACGGTGAACAGCCGCGTGTTGTTTACCGTACGGTGAACAGCCGCGTGTTGTTTACCGTACGGTGAACAGCCGCGTGTTGTTTACCGTACGGTGAACAGCCACGTGTTGTTTACCGTACGGTGAACAATCGACGTTTACCGTACAGTGAGCAATAGACATGTTTACCGTATGGTGAACAGTCGACGTGTTGTTTACTGTACGGTGAACAGTCGACATGTTGTTTACTGTACGGTGAACAGTCAACATGTTGTTTACTGTACGGTGAACAGTTACCGTGTATTTTACCGTACAACAAATCAAATATATTTTTACCGTTTTCTTCTGCCTGGAGTGAAGTTCGGCCTCCAGTTGGCTCTTCTGTTTGGAGAGTTGGACCACGCTGCGCAGACATTGTGTGTTYGTCTCCATCACCTCCATCTTGGCCTGCAGCGCCTCCTCAATCCTCTCCTGAAGTTTACAAACAAATAAATAAACATGAAGAAAATAGAACAACTTTCGTTTGCCACAGGAAAGCAGTGTGAAAGATGAGCTCTGAACGATGGCTGAAAACAGCCGAAGAAGCTAAAACTGAGTTGTCAAAACTAGAAACAGCAGCTAAAATAATCTAACCAGATGCTAAAATGAGCTAAACCGTTATAAAAACTAAATAGAAAATCAGAAGTTATGATTAGGAAAATTTATGCTAAGGTTAAAATCAGCAGAACACTAGCTGAAATCTAAATACAGCTGAACATTAGCTAAAAGCATCAGAACAATTAAAATAGGAAAAACATGTAAACTCAATAAAACTAAAAACCAGTTGCTAAAACTAGCCAAAGTTAGCTCCAATAGAGAAGAATTTTTTAAAGGAAATCTTAAAATGATTTATTGAAATTTCTTAAAATAAAGTTAAATATTTTACAAACTACAGAAGTAAAAAAAAAAAACAATCCTCTGAATGAGATAAACGTTTTGATATGTGAACAGCTGAAACAGCTGAAATTAAGCTGAAGGAGGTAGACAGCAGAATGTAGAAGTAAACATAAACAGGTAAAGTGAGTAAACGCTGAGTCAGCGTTCAGCTTCAGTTCAACGTGGTTGCGGCTGCAGGTTAACAGTTCAGAGTCGTACCTCCCACAGTCTGAGCTCCTGGCGCTGAGCTTTCTCCAGGAGGAGCTTCTCCTGTTTCAGCTCCTCCAGCCTCCGATGACCCGGCAGTGTCTGCAGAGCCTCCAGGTCCACCAGCCTCCCGAACCTCTGCACCATCAGCTCCGTGTTCTGCAGCTCCAGAGCTGCAGGACGACAGAAACACTCAACTCTGACCACCGTGAAGGCTGTTAGCAAAACATCTGATGAAGGTCAACTGGATGCTGTTCGTCTAGTTTTAGAGTTTCCTGATTCAAGATGGCWGCTAACAAACGGCTACAAGTCAGTCGGTTAACGAGCTGAAGTCTGATGTGCTATCAGTGGAGCTAACTGTTTCGCTAACCTGCTAATAGTGAAACTAGCTTCTCAATTGGCGGATTAATTTGGAAACACATTAGCATCCACTAAATTAGGTTCTGCTAATTTTAAGTCATTAAAAAAATTCATAACTTGTATATTTCTGCCGCTTATCCTGAATTAAATAAAACTTATCCACTCTAACAAGCTGTGCTGGATGTGTTAGGTACCATGTGTTAGCATGTAGCATCTTTAGCAGCRAAACTTCAAAGTAAGAGCCTCAAAAAGAAATAAAATAACATTTAGCAATATTTAAATAATGAATATAAAAACTGACTGCATATATAAAACCAGGGTAGTGAAAGTATTTACTCTGTTGTTTGACTAACTTCAAATGTTATTTATAAAAACGTGCAAATTCAATGAAAGTAATACTTTTAGTTTTGAAGAGGTTTACCTGGAAGTTGGAGCTATAACTCGAGCTATAACTCTGGTTTGGATTGGCTGATTTGTTTCTGTAGGGGTCACCTCGAGTGAAACTGGCTCGAGGTGACCCCTACACTTCAGATGATCCCGCCCACCTTCAAATTAAACTAATAGAAACTAACAATTAATACATTTTTAGGCTACTTTTAGCTGCTCTTTAGCTACTGCCCTTCATCCTTCAGCTGTCAGCGTTTCCTGTTGAGGCTGTGATTAAATGTGAAGTCAGGTTCAGGTTCAGGTTCAGGTTCAGGTTCAGGTTCAGGGTTCAGGTTCAGGGTTCAGGTTCAGTTTCAGGGTTCAGGTTCAGGTTCAGGGTTCAGGTTCAGTTTCAGGGTTCAGGTTCAGGTTCAGGGTTCAGGT
>NW_013953167.1:8142-9509 GCF_001266775.1 Austrofundulus limnaeus
GGTCTTCCCGGTCTACCAAGGACCCGGCCCTCCGAGACCGGGAAGTCTGGGTCCTCCAGAGGACCCGGCCTGTCGTTTTGGACACAGCGTGAGAGTAAGGACTCGGAGAACAGTTTAAATAAAAACCTGTTGGTTTAAGAATTAAGAAAAAAATCCACGTATAAGCCACACCGGACTATAAGCCGCATGGTTCAAAGTTCAGGAAAAAAGTCGCGGCTTATAGTCTGAAAGGTACGGTAGTTGCGTTCAGACTGTCATAAAAAATGAGATATGAGTCAGATTTGCCTGCAGTGTGAACGTAGCCATGGACAATTAACAGAAGAAAGCTGAAACAGCTGGACTTGTGTTGTGTAGCTGAAGATGTGGAGCTGCAGATGACTCAAGGTGTTGTGTTACTTTATGACTAAACATCACAAATCAATAATAAAAAGGTGTTTCTGCTTTTACAGATGTAGGATCTTCACCTGGTGGAGCTGCAGAGGGATCACCACATCCAGCTGCTTTATCTTCTGTTGTTTCTCCTGGTCGAGCAGCTCCAGGTTCTTCTCCACCTGCTGACGGTTCTTCCTGACACGTTTCTCCTGCCAGGTCATAAAAACAACAGAGAGGTGACAGGAAGCAGGTGAACAGAACCGCTGCAGTTGAGGACACGCAGGGTTCTGTTCACCTTCTTCACGAGGGTCTCCAGGTCTTTGTTCAGAGCCTCGGCGGCCATCTTCTCCTCCGCCAGCAGCTCCTCTAGGTCCAGCCGACGCTGGCGGAGCTGCAGAGTGTTTTCCAGCAGCTGCGGCTCACGGTCTGAGACACAAACTCAGGTTACTGCTGCAGGACGTGTGTCTTTAAAACGTCTCCTGCAGAGTCTCTGACCTGTTGGACAAACAGTCTCATCCACGAAGGATCCTTCGTCCTCACTGTCCTCATCTTCTGAGTCGTCTTCTTCGTCACTGTCTTCTTCCTCTGCACACAGATTCAAACAGTCCCGGTTTGATTGACAGCTGCGTTGCTTCCTCTCACCTTCACTTCCTGTCTGCTCCGCCCTCTTCGCTCGTTTGATTTTCTTGTTGAAGACTTTGGTCAGAAACTCTCTGGACGGGTTTTCTTCTCCCAGCGAAGCCTGGAAGGCCTCAGTCAGAGCTTCCTCTCTCTTCTGGAGGTTGGTTATTTCCTGTGTCTTCAGCTCCAGCAGCTGCTTGCACTCCTCCAGGTCCAGCTGTTGGGAAACAGGAAACAGGAAGATGAATGGAGACGTTCTGATCGGTGTGTGCGCTGGGAGAATCAGGTCAGCAGGTAAACAAGTGTAAACAAGCTAACAGCTAACGCTAAACGGTCAAGACTCTGGATTTATCATCACTGTACATGTTGACAAC
>NW_013953167.1:10631-14913 GCF_001266775.1 Austrofundulus limnaeus
TTATCTGTTAGTTTCTATGTTTGCTGTGAGCTGTTGTCCTGTTTGTTGTTTCTGCTCCTCCATGACGTCACAGACTAACAGTGGACAGATGGGTGGGGCTCAGTCTAGTGATCTTATTCAAGTCTGTGCACTCCACTTTCATGTTAAACATCTTGGCTGGCCAAGACTTAAACTACAGATTTTCTGTTTACTAACAGTAAAGATCCTGTCTGTGACACTTGTTTATCATCTTTTAAAATATTTCTAAATAGAGTCGAAACGTTCTGATTGGCTCCTTGCACCAAACATTTACCCAATCATTGTCTCTCATGTGTCACCTGACCCAGAGCGAGACTTCCTGTTTTTAACAGATGCCTTATGGGTAATGGAGTTGATCAGATTCAGCTGCAGAGGACTGAGGACCAACAGGTTTGTAGAAGTGGGGGTTCTGTGTATAGCTGGATACCGGCCCTGGTTCTGTCATTTGTGTTGTTACCGTGATGTTATTCTCCTCCTGAATGCACCCCTTCAGTTTCTCCTGCAGCACCTCCTCCTGGGGCTGAAACTGTCTGAGCAGCAGCATCTCCCTGAAGACGGTGAGCAGGCGGAGGTCCAGCAGTTTCAGCTGCTGGTCCAGATTGAGTTTTTGGTGGCAGAGCTGCAGGAGCTCCGTGTCGAAGTGACGGACTGAGCTCTCCATCTCAAGAGAGAAGATCACAGAAGATGTTTTATTCATCCAACATCAGGTCTTTTTATGTACCTGAAGACAGAGTCTTTCACCTCCTGGAGGAGACAGTTCTGCTCATGCAGCAGTCGGATCTCCTCTTCCCTCTGAAGCTCCTTCTCCAGCTCGCTCAGCTCCTCCTCCTCCTTGTTCTCATTACCATCATCAGATGAAGCAGACAGATGCAGAGTTTCTTCTTTCTGCTGCTCTGCCTTCATTTCTTYCTCCAGCTGCTCCAATAAACTCACAGCTCCCTCCTCCTCTGTGTTTTTTAAACTGTTTTAGAAAAAATATACTTTTAATGAATTCTGTTCATTAAAAAACACGWTCTCTTAATTCTGTTATTTCAGAATGAAAAGTAAAGTAATGTTGACCAGTTTTAACTAGCAGCTCCTTAGTAGCTTTAAAAAAACCTTGAGTCTCAGTTTGACTTTACATGTTGACTTAAGTAAAAATACTGTTAAAAACTTCACCACACAAAACAATGTTTAGTAAAGTAAGTGGTAAAACCCAGCTCCACCCCCGGCCTACATTCAGCTCCACCCCTGACCTACATTTGGCTCCACCCCGGCCTACATTCAGCTCCATCTATGCTCTACCTTTTACTCGACTCCAGGAAGCTTTTTGGCTCCACCTACAGTCTCATTTTGTTCCACCCTCAGCACTATGCTCCTCCCTCTCTYTAACCCTTGGCCCCGCCCCCTGCTCTGTACCTCTGCTGCCTCAGTGTCCAGTWTCGCTGTAACGCTGCTCTGCTGCACTGCAGCTTCCTGTCTGGGGTTTCCTCAGGCAACATGGTGGGCAGGGCGGGCAGAGGGAGGTGGTGACGTTCTGCGAGACGTTGTTGGACCTCCTGCAGCCGCCGGAGCTGAGCCTCCAACCAGGTTATCAGCTGGATCTTAGCGTCCCGCAGCGCTACGATCCGACCGTTCATGTCCGTCTGTTGTTCATAGATCTGATCGGAGAGAAGTTCACAATAAATCAGTTAATCTCACTTCAGAACAAAGAAGGTGTTAAAACTGTCAGGATTATAGAAACTGCTCAGGTGTTTAATAAATCTGATGTTTGTACTTTGAGCTGTAAGGAAATCAGCTCCTCTTTCTTCTTCTCAGCGTTCACCCTCAGCTCCTTCCTCCTGAAGGCSTTTCTCAACGTCTCCTCAGCTTCATGGATGGCCTGGACCAGCTGGGGGTCCACGAAGTCGTCCGGGGGCTTCTCTGCGTATCTGAGACACAAACAGCTGACGCTCCACGGTCCGATCAAAGCTGGTTTTATATTTCACCGGACTTCACTCACATTTGGGACCACTCCCGCCTCCTCGTCTCGATGCGGGCCCGAGCCTGCGCCGCTCTCTCTGCTTCCTTTCGGAGCCTCTCCTCCTGCCGGTCCCCCAGTTTGACCTTGGTCCTGGGGGTCCCGGGTGGGCGGGGCACCAGCTGCTGTGAAGCTGGGAGTCGCAGAGGTCAGACTGGGCTCACGTGACTCTTTGATGGGTGAACTGGTTGCTGGCTCACCTGCTGTCTGGCCTGCATCTTTCACAGGTTCTGTTTTGGACCTCCTGCGGTCCGTTGCTGCATCCCCATCGAGCGGGTCGGGTTCGTTCTGAGTCCTGATCCGGGTCCAGGTCTCAGGGAGCGGCTGCAGACTGTAGGTGGAGACTTGGCGGTCGCTGAGGATGGCGACAACAGTGATGGTTTCRTCTCCCAGAGACTTCTTCAACCTGAAAACAAGATTTATGATCAGAACTGTGCAAAAGTTCTGATCCGGTCCTCAGGTTTTATATTCTCGCTCCGAGCAGTGGAGCCTTTAAAGCGCCTGTGACATCAGATTTTTGTCATAAACATTAATGCATTTTTGGAAAGATAACATTGATGACATGTTGCAAAACAAATTTCACGCTGCTGAGATGAACAGCTGTTGAGATATTTACATGTGAAGAAACAGGAAGTGATGTCATAGGGAATGTCAGCATGTAAACAGCGTTGTTACAACAGACTGTAGAGAAAAATCTGATGATTCTTTAGATTATTTTGAGTCTCTATCAAAGAGAGAGGAAGAAGAGTTAAAGTTTAAATAATTTTGTTTTAATAAACAGAGACCAGCGAGTTTATTTTACTAATGAGTTTCCCTTTGATGTCACTTCCTGTTGTACTTTGGCTGAGACAAGTTCAAAAGAAAATAGGCCAGTTAAGTGACAAAATGGATAAAATCATGTGTATTAGGATGATTTTCTGAAGTATAAAGATGTTTTCTTTGACTTCTTGTATTTGAAGGTAGGTGTGTCACAGCTCTTTAAAGTTGTCCCAATCAACAGTTCTGACTTTCTGAAGGTCTTCTTATTTAACTTTTAACTGATTTTCACTTATTTCTTACAATAAATTCACATTTTACTTTTTATAGAAAACTTCTCAACTCAACCCGACCCGGACCAGACCCAGACCAGACTGGACCGGACCGGACCGGACCAGCACAAAGTGTGTGCTGACGTCTTGAAGCAGCTCCAGCTCAGTGTTTGTGTTATTTGTGTAACTTTTGTACCGCTCCTGCAGTTTTGTCAGTGCGATGCTGCTGCGCTCCTGCTCCCAGGCCAGCTGCTTCCTGACCTCCAGGACCTTCTGGACCTTCAGCTTTTCTGCCAGCTCGTTAAAAACCGGGTCCAGCTGCAGCTCCTGGACACAAACAGCAGTGAGGACCGTCTCTGTTTGTGGTTTTGTAACTCGTTTCCTGGTGGTGAGGTCGAAGCAGAGGCGGCGGTGTTTGTACCTCAGGTGTGAGACGAACGTGCTCCGGCAGGTTCTGGTTGTCCATCAGAACCTGTTGGAACTTCTCCTGGAGCTCGGCGAGACGCCTCTGCTTCCCTGCCACCACCAGCTCAGCCTTCTGACGCAGGATGTCCTCCTCCAGCTTCTGCTTGGCTGTTTTGATGCTGAAGGAGAGGTGAGAATGAAGGACAGGAAGTGACATCATCAAGATGCACTACCATTAGGTGTGCAACCATACATGTACCCGTATCGAACCGTATCAAACAGTGCTTTAGGTTCAATACACACTTGTATGGAACAATTCAGATTTTTAAAATTTATTGATATTGTCGTCGCCTGATTTACCAAAGTTCTGGCTGGAAACAAACAACAGGACAAACCACAACAGCTGACATCTGAAGGACAGCTGGAGAAAACTGAGATATCAGTGGAACACAGCGTGCCAGTTACTGATAAGAAGACTGCTTCAGAATCAGAACCAGAGAGAGAGGAGTTGCTTCAAGCTGCAGAACCAGCATCACAAACGGAGGATCTCTTGGACTCTGAGACCCCAACAGGACAGCAAGTGGAATGTCCCCTCATGGATTTTACTAACAACATGAAAGAACCTGGCGAGATTAAGATCAAACAAACACCATGTCCAAATCCACGTAACCCTCCTCTTCCAGCCCCTCGCACTAAACCAAGATCTACAAAAAGTCACAGATCCCCACCACCACGTCTGACCCTTCGACACATCAAAACAGACGAGCCTGTTTGTGTTCAAGATGATCCAAAGACTTTTGTGTGATAACTATGCTTTGGGTTTAGTAATTAC
>NW_013953167.1:17089-20470 GCF_001266775.1 Austrofundulus limnaeus
ATGTTTTAAAATGTGATTCCAATAATAAAATGTGACTTTAATGATAAAGAATAAGACTTGAATAWTTAAGCCTCCCAGCTGAGTCGGTGACTTCCTGTAAATCTGAATCAGGTTTGTTCTGGTCACCTGAAAGTCACGGAGCAAACAGGATCATCGTCTGCACCCATCAGGGCTCTGAAGTCAAAGGGCTCGTCTTGTCTCAGGACCGGGTCCTGGTCCTGGTCCTCAGAGAACTGACAGTGGTACAGGAAGCCTGCGTCGAAGCCTCCCTGCAGACAGAAGACATGGTTTCCTGTGAAACTGCAGAGTCTGATGGATCCTTAGAAGAAATAAAGAAGTACCACAGAGAGCCAGAACTGTCCGGGCTGAGAGTAGAAACCACAGCAGAGGGGACCAGCAGGGTCCTGCTCCTGGTCCTGCAGCTCTGCAGCAGTGCTCCTCAGGTTTCCCAACTCCTCCTGACGTCGTCTGATCTCCTCGTGTCTCTGAAACGGACCAGCATTAAAACCTCCTGAAGAACCGAGCAGACCCACCAGCAGCTCCTCACCTTGATCCGGGACTTGATGCTCTTAAACCTGAAGGCCCTGCTGGGCAGCTCGGACAGATGGAAGGTTCTGGGCGACTCCTCGGGGTTTGGACCTGGACTCTGGACCTCGACCGCGTGTCCGCTCCGACACAGGACCAGCAGCGTGTTTTCTGCCTGAGTGCAGCGAGGACACGGAGTCACAGGAAGGTTTATCTGAGCGGTAAAAACCGTGCAGCACGGCTCGGGCGTTACGTGGGCCGGAGGAGACCACTCCAGGGCCTGAACGGGTCCGGGGACCTGGATGAAACCGATGGGGGTGTACTTCTCCCCGACGGTGAAGAAGAACACGGTGCAGTCTGAGCTCTGAGCAGAAGAACACAAAGATCAGATCAGAAGTATGGAAGGACAGTTTGTGATATAATACAAACGTTCATTATTCAGATCAGAAGTATGGAAGGACGGTTTGTGATATAATACAAACGTTCATTATTCAGATCAGAAGTATGGAAGGACAGTTTGTGATGTGAAAAAAGTGTTTCGCAGTTTTGTGAAAAACACCAATTTCGATACGGCTGAAAAAAAACACCTCATCCTGGCACAAAAACATTTTGTCGAAAAAAGGAAGTTTTTTTCAAAATTGACGTGTTTCCACTGAGCAAATTTATTTTACAAATTCTAATTTGCGTATTTTCATGGTCAATGGAAACACAGCTAGTGACTGTTGGGCTAATCTGTGACTCTAAAAGTGTCTCTTGTGTCTGTGTGTGTCTGTGTGTGTCCCTGTGATGGACACCCCTCACACAGTGACTGCTACACACTGACACCACGACCCTGAAAGGATATAACTAACTGGTGTTTAATAGTTTTTCTGCTAATTTCAACCTTTTTTAGCCAATTTTATATTTTTGTGTTAGTTTTTGCATTTTTCAGCAACTTCACAGCTTTTTCAGCTACTTAACTGCTGATATCAGCTACTTTACAGCTTTTTTAGCTACTTTACAGCTGAGTTCAGCTCATGTTTTGCATTCACACTGCATTTTTGCTTCTTTAGCTGATATGAAAAGACTTTGATCCATTTGTGATACAATGAACGTTAAAACATGATGGGAGAGTATAAAGTTGTGTTTGTGTTGTCCTGGGCAGTGTGTGTAAACATGATAGGAGTGTATAAAGTTGTGTTTGTGTTGTTCTGAGCAGTGTGTGTAAACATGATGGGAGTGTATAAAGTTGTGTTTGTGTTGTCCTGGGCAGTGTGTGTAAATGTGATGGGAGTGTATAAAGTTGTGTTTGTGTTGTCCTGAGCAGTGTGTGTAAACGTGTGGGCGTGGCCCACCCCCGTGGCGAGGATGAGTCTGTTGCGCTCGTACGCCACGGCGGTCACGGGGGCATGGTGAGGTTTGAAGGCCTGTCGGAGTCGCAGCCTCTCGGGGTGGTGCAGCTCCAGTAAGCGGACCACCCCGTCCTCGAACCCGATCACCAGCAGCCCCCCGCTCTGGCTGACCTGAGGACAAAGATGGAGGCCGCAGAGGTCAKCGCTCTGTTTCCTGTGTGTGGGAGGGGCTTCAGCACCAACACTTACTGAAGCCGGAGCCCAGAGGAGAACTGTTCCTCCCTGGTTGAAGCGGCTCGTCAGCAGCTCTCTGTTGGACAGGAAGTCAAAGACTCGGACAGAACCTGAGGGGACAGGACAACAGTTCTGTTCCTGAACCCGAGCAGTGGCTCTGAAGGGTCCAGGGGGGACTCACGGTCCAGAGCCGTGGTGGCCATCAGGTGGGATTTGTTCGACACGTCCAGGCCTCGGATCGGACCGGCGTGGAAGGAAAACAGACACTCCGGATCGGGAGCCTGAAGACAACAGATTACATCACATCCTGACAGAGTCAGGACCACTGGTCCTAACTGGACCGGTCTGTTCAGGTCTCTCCTCCGTACRAACAGAGGAGCTCCCACTAAATTAAACCTCACCGTGTTTCTGAAGGACAGGTCCAGTTTCCAGATGGCTCCGTTGGAGTCCTGCAGAACCACACAGATGGGTSAGACGGGTCAGTTTGAGGAGTTGGAGGTCTCTGTTGGGGCTTTGGGGTTCTGACCTGAGCGAACCAGATGAAGGAGTCGGGCAGCGAGCTCTGGACCACGGAGCAAAGACAAGCGTTGGGTCCGACCAGCATGGTGTTGCTGGGCTCCATCTCCAACCTGCTGCCGCTGATGGAGGCCCTGTTGATCCGCTCCAGGTCCCAGGTCTGAGGAGAGGGACCGGTCAGAACCAACCCGACTCGTCTCTTTCAGGGTTTGTTTTTTAATCGGTCTTACCCGGATGAAGCCGTCGGCGCCGGCCGTCATCAGCTGCCCGTCCTCCAGAGCGAACGGCAGGACGGCGCCGGCGTGGCAGCTCCGCCCCYCTTTACGACAAATCTCCACCTGGAGGGAGGTTCCCTCCCACAGCAGCAGGGTGCCCCACTCTGTGCCTGATACCACCTGACAGGAAGAGGAGGGGCCAGAGGACAACCACTGAGTCTGGATCCAGACCRGGGTCCGTGTTTAAAGACCACCACTGAGTGATGTCAGTGTATCAATATAAAGATTTAAAAAGGTTTCACTKGGATGAGGAACAAGGTTCAAACCTTCCCATCAGGAAGGTCCAGGCAGCCCTGGATGTCTGTTGATGACATCTGTCCAAAACCTCCCGCGACTCCTTCCAGCCTGAAGCCTGTGAACCTGGTGGACATTCTCCAGAACCTGACAGGGAACAAGACAGTACTGTAGTAGCACTGTGGTAGTTTTACTGTAGTAGTACTGTAGTAGTACTGTAGTAGTTTCACTGTAGTAGTAGTAGTAGTACTGTAGTAGTACTGTAG
>NW_013953167.1:21542-26511 GCF_001266775.1 Austrofundulus limnaeus
GTAGTACTATAGTAGTAGATGTGGTTCTGGTTACTTGATGTGTCCGGCTCCTGATGATGTCATCAGTTCTGGGTTGTAGTAGTAGATATAGTAGTAGTAGTAGTACTGTAGTAGTACTGTAGTAGTACTATAGTAGTAGATGTGGTTCTGGTTACTTGATGTGTCCGGCTCCTGATGATGTCATCAGTTCTGGGTTGTAGTAGTAGATATAGTAGTAGTAGTAGTACTGTAGTAGTCCTATAGTAGTTCTACTGTAGTAGTACTATAGTAGTAGATGTGGTTCTGGTTACTTGATGTGTCCGGCTCCTGATGATGTCATCAGTTCTGGGTTGTAGTAGTAGATATAGTAGTAGTAGTAGTACTGTAGTAGTACTGTAGTAGTACTGTAGTAGTACTATAGTAGTAGATGTGGTTCTGGTTACTTGATGTGTCCGGCTCCTGATGATGTCATCAGTTCTGGGTTGTACGGGGAGAAGCTGACTCTGTAGACTTCCTGGGAAGTCTTGCAGATCTCGACCACCTCCTGCTGGGTCCAGTTCCAGAGGGTCAGGATGAAGTCCGGGTCCCCGGTGACGCTGACCAACAGGCTCCCTTCCCAGTTGAATTCCACGAAGCTGAACTGGTGCTTGGATCCTCCAGCAGAYGACAGCATGAGCATCAAATAAACCCAGAAATATTAAAAACCATTGATCTGTACTGGTGGATTAGACATGTTCTRCAGCTGCTACAGCTAGTGACCACCGTCACAACAGGTCCTCTGAGGGGGGGGGACATCAATCTGTCACAAAAACATTCCTAACGCCCTCATTTCTTATCTGACTGCTATAAAATATGTCTTCAATTAAAGATGAGAAAATTGCTGATGTTATGATTTGTAAAAAATATGTATTTACCCAACAAATAATCAATAAGCAGTCTGGGAACTTTATATTACAGGTTTTTGTTAACGCGTTTACTGTAGAAGCCCCTTTCTGCCACATTAAACTAACTCATTTATGTTATAGTACTGACGTTCAACTATAATTTAGACTTTCAGTCGAAATCTGAAACAACTGCTCTTTTGCATTTGTTTCTTGGTTCTTGATTYRCGCTGAAGTGACTGAAGACAAATTCTTCCAGCGTGTCATAAAATAAACGCGGTCAGCCCCTCCACTGCTTAGCTCATGAAATGTACTGTGGAAAGAGAAAAAAGTCATGAAGTTTTTTTACTCTGATATATAYAATCATAAACTACAGGATATAACATGTGCTGACTATAAAAACACTGGTACCAGTAGTATCTACAGTTCAGCCTAGTAGTAGTATTAAAGGTAATTTTACTGTTGTCCATCATATTTACAGCCTCTCACAATGTTATCCTAACATAACAACAATATAAAAATATAATAATTTGTTGGAACAGCAATTTACCTGCCATAAGGTTGTCAAAATCAAGCTGCATAAATGACCTACACTCCACATCTCTGACATTTTTAAAATAAAAACTATTTTAATGACCTGTAAAACGTCATAACCTGACCTTGTTGTTGTTATTTATGGCTAAATATTGCATCTATTTTTGAAATTCCTTGCATGACTGTCTGCTGCATCTCCTCTTTACCACCATTCATGGACCTTCCCCAGTCAAAACTCAATGCAGAGCGATTCACCTGTGCGATAAGTCACGTGATGTCCAATCCATAATATAAAATATAAAAACAACCAGGGGAAATGTTTTTACCTCTGAGGACTCGGTACGGTCTTAAAGAAGGAAACTCGTACACCACGATGACGGCTTTGGTTCCTTTTTCTGCCACAGCAACATACTTCCTGCTGGGATGAACCTGGAAACAAAGAAATAAAAAAACTCTTCTCATCAGGAACTCAGATCGACTCCTCAAACATTTAGAGGCAGAAAATCATTTRAAGCTAAAAATAAAACATTTTGTCTTCTTTAATGATTCAAACTAGTTTTATCACAAAACATGAAGCTGAGAGAAAATGTAACATTAAATTTACACATACTGAGATTAAACTGAAMCTGGTAATGTAGTTTTCTTCTTTCAGCTACTGGCTCTGATACGTCATGTTTATGTTAACCAGCCTTTTGCAAATTGTAGCTAGCTCCTTGCTAATTATAGCATCTAGCTAGCATCTAAACATCTCTGGCTAGCATTTTGTAAAACTTTTAGCTAGCTTTTTGCTACTTTTGGCATGATTTAGTAAGCATCTCATTACCTTTGGTTAGCAACTTTTAGCAGCTCAATACCTTTGGAAAGTTATTTTTAAATTTGAACTTTTAGCTTTTTGCTACTTTTATATTTAATTAGCATCTTGTTAACTTTAGCTGGCCTTTTGCAACTTTTAGCTAGTGTTAACTACTTTTAGCATCTAGCTAGCATCTCAATGCCTTTGGCTAGCCTTTTGCAAGTTTTAGCTAGTGTTAACTAATATTAGCATAGATAGCATCTCAATAGATTTGGCTAGGCTTTTGCAACTTTTAGCTTTTAGCTAGTGCTTTGCTACTTTTAGTATCTAGCTAGCATCTCAATACCTTTGGTTAGCAACTTTTAGCATCTAGCTAGCATCTCAATACCTTTGGTTAGCAACTTTTAGCATCTAGCTAGCATCTCAATACCTTTGGTTAGCAACTTTTAGCATCTAGCTAGCATCTCATTACCTTTGGTTAGCAACTTTTAGCATCTAGCTAGCATCTCAATGCCTTTGGCTAGCCTTTTGCAAGTTTTAGCTAGTGTTAACTAATTTTAGCATAGCTAGCATCTCAATAGATTTGGCTAGGCTTTTGCAACTTTTAGCTTTTAGCTAGTGYTTTGCTACTTTTAGTATCTAGCTAGCATCTTAATACTTTTGGCTAGCTATTCTTAAATTTTAACTTTTAGCTAGCTTTTTCCCWCTTTTAGCATTTACTTAGCATCTTGTTACCTTTGGATGGTCTTTTGCACCTTTTAGCATGTAGCTAGCATCTCAAAAGATTTGGCTAATCTTTTGCAATTTTTTGTTTTTATCTCTGCTACTTTTAGCATGTAGCTAGCATCTCAATACCTGTGGTTAGCCATTTGCAAGTTCTTGCCTTTTGTTTGTGCCCTGTGTGCTTTGTTTAGCTCAGTTTCAGGTTCTTCAGCTAATTTYAGCTTTTCTTTTAGCGCTCAGTGTTGACTCTGTGTTCTAACAGAAAACATCATTTCAGTGGTTCCTCCAGGTGYTCTTACAGCGATGGCGCCAATCCCTCCCCCGCCGCAGGAGCGCAGGTATCTCTGCTCCTTGGTGGAAATGTCCAGCAGGATGAGAAAGTTTCCTGCGATGAAAAGCAGAGTCCGGTCGTCCAGCAGCTTCAGGTTYGCCCTCCGCCTGCTGTCGTAACCGAACGAGTGTCTGAACGCACGGAACGGTTCAGGATCAGAAACTWCAGCTTTATTTTCTTACATCACATCAGAAAACAGATTAGTGTTTAAACGTTTTGTTGTTTTATGTTCCAGAAGGATACGAGAGGTGCAGGAAGTCCTCCGGGAGCTCGCACCGCGGAGAGATGAAGGGTCTGGAGTGAAGCTCCTCGTGTGGGCAGAACACAGGGTCTGCGGGGAGCTCCTTCGTCTTTGGTTCTGCCTCAGATTCCTGCTGCATCGTCAGGTCGTCGCTGCTGCATCCTGTCAGAAGAAACAAACATGTTTGTGCTCAGATTTCTTGTTGAGGACGACTCTCAGCTACTACCACACCTAGTTTGAGCCAAGTTGACTGAGTTAGTGGCACATTTTAAATTTCAGGTCAATCAGCTGTTGATGTTTATCTAATGTTTACTTTGAGATATTTAAATAAAATCTGTCCTCTTGTTTGTGAGATATTTTGCTAACCAACAAACACACTGATACAACTAGACACGGGTTTTTACGATGTAAAAACAAGTGTGCATTGCCWCGTAGCATGGCTTTGACTGCAGCATTGGACTTGCAGAATGAACTTTGACCAAGTTCAAATGTGTTTTCTAWACCAGCTTGTGCCTGTCACGTCAGCAGKTGTTTGTAATTAAGGTAATTGTGTGACGATATGATGTTTGAAGAGATTTTTTCTTAAAGTTGCATTAGCTGGGTTTTGAACCCTGATCTCCCACATGAACACCCATGACCTAGACCATTAGACCAGTGGAGCTGTGGCAGAAGGTGGCGGCAGGGGTTGGTTTGTATGTGTGCAGAAAGAGGCCACATTGCCAATACAATTATTGACACAAAAATGCATAATATCACATATAACAATCGAGCAGTATTAAGACAATATTATAGTAAAACATCAAAATACAATCATATTATTATTGTAAACACTGAACTACTGAGTTGAAATATTAAACTATGGTGCAGTACCAAGTTGAGTACAGCATTGGGTAGTATTGGACCAATACAAGGCTCCATTGACTGCCATTATAATTCATTAAACATTAATATTTCATAAACTATAAGTTTTACAGGCACCAAAAGGCATAACCATCATTTGGCATTGGGGCTTTACAGATATAAATTACAATGGCAGCTGTAGGACAAAGTGTGCAGGAGGAGAAGCATGGCAACGTTGAGATGACTTGGATGGGAAACGAATCACAATAGRTTACACAACCACCCATCCCTCATGGTGGAAGGCTACAGTTAGGATGAGAAACATCACATCTGAACAGGAAATAAAAGATACGTGTGATAAACACAGCTGTGATTAGAATAATTATAAGTGCAGGTAAATATTTCATTATTCAAACATTTCAAAAAACTTTCTCTGCAAGTAAAGAAATAAAAATTAAAAACTTAGTTTTTATGTCAAATTAAATATAATAAAAACAGATAATTATTTTATTTTGTTCCCCCCGAAAATTAGCTTTTTATTGTTACTATAAATTAAAATGTCTTTACTGTTTTATTTTTTTCAGTTTGTGTTTGCTAACTATATAAAATGACTTAAGTTAGTTGAGGTGGCTAGCATAACTTAGCAT
>NW_013953167.1:26671-28743 GCF_001266775.1 Austrofundulus limnaeus
GTTTCTTCACCAACAGAGATGTTTCTTCTGGCTTCATCCGCCATTTTAAAACTCACTAATTCAAACCTTTTAATAAAAATAATACCTAAGAAGAACAAATAGTTTTCAGCAACTGTCGAAAAGTTTTGTTAAAGTGCAGAAAACGTAATTAAACAAAGGTTTGTTTGAAATTAACCACGTAATTTGTAGTTTCTGAAGAGTTACGGTTTATTTAGCGCACAGGTCGTCCCGGAGTCAGTTAGCTTGTCGCTAGGCAACGAGGTACCGTTAAATATGGCGGTGCATTCTGGGTAGTGTAGTTTTTGTATAAATGGCCGAAGTTGTTCAAAATGAGGCATATATGGGCAAAGTATGTAAACAACTTTACATACAAATAATAAATAAGACTGAGGGAATTTAACTGGTCGTTCAGAAGCAACTAAATGTTAATTTAATCTTCTTGTAGCTATGGTAACGGAAAATGTGTCTTTAAATATTTGGAGACTTTTTTTTAGAGATTTACGGAAACAACAGAGGAATTTTAATGTAACGTTTTCTTTATTGTTTGGAATATTTAAAATGCAATGACCATAAAAAGTGAAAAGATCGTTTTTCTTACTTTTTGTTGTCGTAACAAAATTAACTTTGCGACAACGAAGCTTGACTTACGGCTTAGTGCCGTAAACTGTTGCTCCAGCAGGTCCAGGACGGCGGAGACAACACGTGTGATTGTTGGCTGAAATGTGAGTTATTTTTTGTCAAAATGTCCATTATTTAGTTATTTTATAGTACATTAATATAAAATTTAATTATTTAGCGGCTAAACGCGCAGAAAAAACAAACATTTAATAAGAAAAAGGTTTTATTGTTGTTTACTTTCACATATTTTTGTGTTTTAACTGTAAACTGACACATTTGTTGAAACTACTAAAATCAGAACCTTATTTTTGGCGACTTTTTTACAGTAGCGAGTTTAAAGTTTGACTATGTTTAGAAATGTAAACAAAAACAGAACATTTACACATTTGTTTTTATTTTACTGACTGCAGGTTTTATCACGATTTTACTCACATTAAGACAAACTATAAAAAAGAAAGGAGTTGAGGGTTTAAAACGCAGTAATAAATGTATTATAGTTAAACTGCAATGTTTTTACTGAAATATAAGTCAGATTATGTTAAAATCACTGCATTTTTTAAAGGCTGAGTCTTATATATTTTTGATTTTAGATTGTAAATGTGGTGAAATAAAGTCTAATCTAAGTTGTATTCATGAATAACGTCGTCACATTTAAGCTGAATTACCTCTCAGATCTGAAGCTGTAATTATTTGATTTTAGTTAGTTTTTCTGTTAGTTTTTTAAATCTTTCTGCTGTTTTCCTCAGTAGAAAGATGGACGCCAAACCAAGGAAACCTTTCTCTCCTAAAGGTGGGAAAAAGCTGGGCCCCAAAGGAAAAGGTGAGTCGATCGGCGTCTGGCTCTGAATCTGATCGATCAGGTTGGATAACTGCCGTGTCGCGCTCCTTCCAGACCCCGCAGGACCCAAACCAGGCGGGAAGAGACCCTTCAAACCGTACAGAACCTCAGAGAAGAGGAGACCCGGGGCGGCCCAGGATGGAGGCGGGAAACAGCAGAAAGCAGGTTTTAATAAAGGAGGGAAGAGGAAGCTGAGGGAGGAAGATGGAGGTGAGAGAGCTGATCGTTAAACACCTCCAGCTGTTCCGGGCTCAGGTCTGAGTGTCCCGGTCTGTGATCAGGTCCTGAGGTGAAGAAGAGGAGGTTTAAAGCGGAGAAGAAGCCGACGCAGGAGGAGCTGAAGAAGAACCGGCAGCAGAAGAAGAAGGAGCTGAAGAAGAGCCGACAGCAGGCGGACAGGAAGGACATGTTCGACATCATCAGTCGCTCCAAACAAGTGTGGGGAGAGCTGAGGAGGTACGGGACCGGGTCTGTGGGTCCRGGTCTGTGGGGCCGGGTCTAGCATGTTTCATTTATAAACAAATTACAAGGCTTATGGTGCGTTCACACCAAACGTGATTTCAGCATCAGGAGCAGCAGGTTTACATACAAAGTCTATGGTGGAGGCGCTTCAAGC
>NW_013953167.1:29228-30755 GCF_001266775.1 Austrofundulus limnaeus
GCATCAACCAATCAGAGAGACTCCACTGTGTGACGTAGCGACATATTTCTAGACGGTACTGATTATCTGATGAACGTGACATGCTCTTGCTCTCTGTAAATAAAGCAAAGCCACTTCCTCGTCCGACATTAAACAGAGCCCGACAGAGGAGGGAGGGGCGGGGAGGCTGTTGCCGTGCAGCGCTTCAAGAGCTGACCTGCGTCTGACCTCAAAGTGCACAAGTGTCCAACTTCAGCGTTGGCTGCGATTTTGAAGCTGAAATCACGTTCGGTGTGAACGCAGCATTAGAGTTCTCCGTCACCACAACAGATTTCTGTCTTGTGTAAGGGAGGGGAGATGACCCTGGTTGTTTTTCTGATGTGGTCTTAATAAAGCTGCCCAGTCTGCTCCTAAACGCACCACTACTTTCAACAAATAAAACAAAGTCCAGCACACGTTTATCCAATCAGAGCGGAGCAGGGTGGGTCTTAAAGCAGCAGGTGAAGCAGCTGCAGGAGCAGAGCAGTGGTCAGTCCTGAGTGAAACCTCTCCATCATTTCTCTCCTCGGACTTTTGTCTATAAACTTTAACGTTATTAAATATTTGTGTTCAGAGCGCCGTTATCCAACAGATATGTCCAACTTTGCATGTGTGACTAAACTACTCGTGCAAAGGCTGCGCAACGTTCAGTTTGTTYGTCCATCATGCTTTGCTCTCCTATTTTACAACATTTCACAAGTTATAGTGTTCTGCCACATGTCCTGTTTTACTACAATAACATAAGAACCAAGTATAAACCCCTCCATCACTGGGGAGGATGCGCGCTGTGCGCAGGTACCGAAGGACGAACCGAGCCGAGACCGCCACAGGAGTGCGCCGCAGAGCACGTGGTGCGAGTCAGAGTCACWGTTTTGTTTGTCCCATATTAAAGCAAAGATGAATCTCCGTTTGTTTACCTCCTCATCCTCACCTGGAGAACAGCACCATGTTCTCCTGTGAGCGTGTTTCAAATGTTTCTGTAGTTTATCAGTTTCATTCAGAAGCACAGTGACAGGGCTGCTCTGTGATAAATCTAATTCACTGATCAAATATGTAGAATAAACAGTATTAAATGATTACATGAGCTTGAACAATTTAAATAACTGTTTAAAAATAGTAATTTTATGGTGAATTATGAAAAATATTTCAGTCAAAAGAGTTTTTTAGCTTTAACTCATGCAAATTAGCAAAAAAACCGTTAGCATCAGATGCTAATGTTGGTTTATAACAGTTAGCATCAGATGCTAATGTTGATGCACCACTGTTAGCATCAGATGCTAATGTTGGTGCACCACTGTTAGCATCTGATGCTAATGTTGGTGTATAACTGTTAGCATCCGATCCTAACGTTGGTGCATAACTGTTAGCATCAGATGCTAATGTTGGTGGACCACTGTTAGCATCAGGTGCTAACGTTGGTGCACCACTGTTAGCATCAGGTGCTAATGTTGGTGCACCACTGTTAGCATCAGGTGCTAATGTTGGTGCACCACTGTTAGCATCAGGTGC
>NW_013953167.1:31560-32558 GCF_001266775.1 Austrofundulus limnaeus
GTTGGTGCACCACTGTTAGCATCAGGTGCTAATGTTGGTGCACCACTGTTAGCATCAGGTGCTAATGTTGGTGCACCACTGTTAGCATCAGGTGCTAATGTTGGTGCAGCACTGTTGGCTCATAAAGTTTTTTGTTTTCATAAGAAGTTTGTCGTCCAGCTGATGTTTTTTGTTTCCACAGGAAGAAATGTGACGAGGAGCTGAAGAAGAAACTGATGAAGGAGCTCCACGGTCTGATCCGTGGGAAAGTCAAACAGGTGTTCTGGTCCCACTCGTTTAGTTACCAGTCTTTGGACCCAGCAGGGTCACTCAGTCCAGGTCCCGGGTGTTGACGGTTCAGTTCTGTCCCGTCCTCAGATGGCGTTCGCCCACGACGCGGTCCGGGTTCTGCAGTGCTTCATCCAGTTCGGCAGCCACCAGCAGAGACAGGAAGTGTTGGAGGAGCTGAAAGGTGGGCGCCGTGTTTTTGAAACGTTCCACTTCCTGTTCGGATCATGTGTTCTGACCGCTCGTGGCGTTTGTCCCCCGCAGACGACGTCCTGGCTCTGTGCAAGTCTCAGTACGGCCGACACGTGGTGAAGAAGCTGCTCATGTACGGGTGAGTGGGTCCCACCCGTTCGCTTCTGGTGGGCGGAGTCACAGCCAAAGCTTCAGTTCTGATGGGCGGAGTCACAGCCAAAGCTTCAGTTCTGGTGGGCGGAGTCACAGACGAATCTTCGGTTCTGGTGGGCGGAGTCACAGACGAATCTTCGGTTCTGGTGGGCGGAGTCACAGACGAAGCTTCGGTTCTGGTGGGCGGAGTTACAGACGAAGCTTCGGTTCTGGTGGGCGGAGTCACAGACGAAGCTTCGGTTCTGGTGGGCGGAGTTACAGACGAAGCTTCGGTTCTGGTGGGCGGAGTCACAGACGAAGCTTCGGTTCTGGTGGGCGGGGTCACAGCTGAAGCTTCGGTTCTGGTGGGCGGAGTCACAGACGAAGCTTCGGTTCTGGTGGGCGGG
>NW_013953167.1:33489-35853 GCF_001266775.1 Austrofundulus limnaeus
CAGGCCGTTCTGTCTGTAAGTGGTGTTAAAACAGATCACCACACACACACACACACACACACACACACGTGTGAGGTTTTTGGCCACTAGGGGGCACCAGTCAGTCAGTTTTATAATAAAACCAGATGTCATCTCTTCTCGTGTCTGTTAGCAAAATATCTCATGAACCACTGATCCAATAATGTTGAAACTTTCAGAAGTTAATTATTAAACAAACAGTTAAAACTGTTCAASTTTTGGAGCCTCCTCTATTTAAACTGGCTGGCACAGCCACCGGACTTTAAAAAACCACCTAACTGCTCTAACTCAGACAGTTTGACAGATATTGACCTATAATTTGGTATGGTAGTAGTTGAGAGTTGTCCCCAACATATATTCTGAGCTTGATGTTTTGTATCAGATTTTACTTTGTTTTTGAGGTTTACTCTGGCAGACAGCGAGCGATATTCATTCCTTCAAAGAGTTGACGGCCTTTAAGTTTAGCAGCAACTCACTGAAGTTTACACAGTGAAATTATCACCATGTAAGAGTAAAAATAATTTAAAATCTGTAAACGGTGAGATGTTTAAAATCAACTCTAAACATTACTTTGTGAGTAAAGTCTTTGTGTTGCCTTCACGTACACCTCGGAAATTAAATTATCTTCTTGTATCTTATGCAGAACAAAATGCAAATTAAAATATATTTTAACAAATCTGAAATGACAGTTTTTGAGAAAGTAAATTGTCCAAATTTAACTCAGAAATCTAAAAAGTAAAAATAAATAAAATACAGTTTGAGTCAAAAGTCTCAGGACGTCATTTTATTTTAAAAACACAACCAAGAATGAAAAATCTGAAACTCCAGCAGGTAACAGGTGAGACGAGGTTTCTTTAGACTGTGTCCAGAACATGTCGGCCATCTTGAAAGTCTCCATGTTGGATCAAAGTCAGTTTCCAACAGGAAGGAGGTCATAAAACATCTCAGAAATGAATCGCTGCAAACAGATTTATATAAAACCTGTAGTTTAAAAGTTAAAACAACAACTGGCTGTTGTCTCATGTTCAATGAGCTTTCATCCAACTTTCAAGATGGCCGACATGTTCTGGACACAGTCTAAAGAAACCTCGTCTCACCTGTTACCTGCTGGAGTTTCAGATTTTTCATTCTTGGTTTTGTTTTTAAAATAAAATGACGTCCTGAGACTTTTGACTCACTCTGTATTTGATTTATTTGTACTTTTTAGATTTCTGTGAGTTAAATTTGGACACTTTACCTTTTCAAAAAACTGTCGTTTCAGATTTGTTAAAAAATATTTTAATTTGCGTTTTGTTCTACTTAAGATACAAGAAGATATTTCAATTTCCGAGGTGTACCTGAAGGCAACACRAAGACTTCACTCACAAGAAAATGTTTAGAGTTGACTTTAAACATCTCATCTTTTACAGATTTTAAATTATTTTTACTTTTACATGGTGATAACTTCACTGTGTGAACTTTGGTGAGTTGCTTTATTCTTTCTTCTGTTCCTGAAAGAAAGGCGTGTCCTGAGACTTGTGACTTATTGTGTTTAAAATGAACCGTTTGTGGTGAAGAGAACGTCCAGCAGCTGAACATGTGTCTGGTTCCAGTCTGCAGAGCGGAACACCATGGAGAAGGTGGTGCAGACCAACCCACACAAACTGGAGCAGATGATGGACGAGATGAAGCAGATCCTGGTTCCCATGGCCCAGAAGTGAGTGGTTCTCTTAAAGTCTTCCCGTCCCCGCGAGGTCCAACCTGAATGTTTGTCCTCGTGTCCCACCGTGTCTCAGGGAGCAGGTCATCAAGCACTCTCTGGTCCACAAAGTCTTCCTGGATTTCTTCCTGTTCGCACCGAGCAAACAGAGATCTGTGAGTTTCTTCTTCCTGTTTGATAAAACCTGCTGCCATCATCATCATCATCATCATCTTCACTCCTCTCTGTTCGGAGCAGGAGATGATCGAGTCCATCAGGGAGTCGGTGGTCTACATGGCCCACACACACGACGGGGCTCGGGTGGCCATGAACTGTCTGTGGCACGGCACGGCCAAGGTTCGACAAAGATTTCATTCATGGTTTGATTTTAGTTACAAGTTTAGGACATTTGATTAAAATAAGAAAACAAGTGAAAAATCAGGAAAAAAAGCACAAATATGTCAGAAATTGTAGCCAACATTAGCATAAAATAGGAACCATGAGCAAAAAGTAGCTTGAAGAGCAGGAAAAGCTGAAACTGCCAAGGAGATATTGAAAAAAAAAGTCAAATTACAAAAAATAAATAAATAAAAATAAACAGAAAGTAGGTAAAACTTAGAGAAAATTAACTAACTTACCAGATGTTGACCATCAGTCCACCAGGATAT
>NW_013953167.1:36444-50615 GCF_001266775.1 Austrofundulus limnaeus
ATTAAATATGTGAAACTAGTCAAAAAGCTAAAGAGTAGCTGAAAAGATGAAATTATCACAGAAGCAGAAAGAGCATGTTTGCTGAATTAAATAATAAGAAACAGAAATTACCATAAAAATGTAATCAGTTACGATACAGCTAAAATTAGCTAGAAAAGTAGCTTAAAGGGCAAAAAAAACTGATAAAATTTGCTAAAAAAATTAGCTAGAGAAGTAGTTTAAAAGGCAAAAAATAGCTAAAATTAGTTAGAAAAGTAGCTGAAAGGGCAAAACAGCTGAAATTAGCTTAATAGTAGATGAAATTATCTAGAAAAGAATCTTAAAATGTGGAAAAATAGCAAAAAACTTAAGTAGCCTGAAATGAAAGGCTAAAACTACATGAAATTACTGTAACTTAAAAATAGCTAAAATTAGCTAGAAAATTGCTAAAAGGGCAAAAACAGCTAAAAGTAGCTTAAAAGGCAAAAAGCTAAAATATGCTAGAAAAGTAGCTTTAAAGGCAGAAAAATGGCTAAAATTAATGGAAAAAGGTTCAATCAAAAATAAGCTGAAGTTTGATAAAATAGGACAAAAACTGTGGGACAAGTTACGCACAAAWAACCCCGAAGACCTATAGCAACAATAAGAAACAAAAACAAATAAAATAAGAAACAAAAACAAAACAAATAAAGTTTTGTGTTTTGAAACCAGCTGCTGATTAAAGCTTAAAAAGGTGTTTTTGTTTCAGGACAGGAAGGTCATCATAAAGACCATGAAGTCGTACATGGTGAAGTTCTCCACGGTGAGTTCAGGTCTCTGAGCCGTAACACCGGACCCCCGCTTGTTGTTGGACTCACAGTTTGTGGTTCTCAGGGGGAGTTCGGTCACCTGGTTCTCCTGGCCATCTTCGACTGCGTGGACGACACCAAGCTGGTCCGGCAGGCCGTTCTGTCTGTAAGTGGTGTTAAAACAGATTACTACACACACACACACACACACCTGACCCGGTCTGCCCCCTCAGGAGATCCTGGCGTCTCTGGATGAAGTCATCAGTAACAAATACGGGAAGAAGGTCCTGCTGTACCTGCTGAGCCCCAGGGACCCGGCTCACCTGCTGCCAGAGATCATCAAGGTGTTGGAGGGAGGAGACGGAAACGCTCACAGGTACCACCTCGACTTGTAAACCCCGCCCCCCCAAAAAAAGTCTTTTATAAAATTAAAATGTTAATTTGTGGTCAGTAAAAAAGAGGCGGCAACACGAAGACAGGAGCTGCTGGAGGCCGTCTCCCCGGCGCTGCTGGACTACCTGTCCAACAACGCCGCCGCCATGGCGATGGACAAGGCCACCAGCGTCACCATCAGCGACATCCTGGCGTCGGCCTGCGGYGACCTGCGGCCCGCCATGACCGCCGTGGCTCAGCTGGCCAACCAGGAGCTGGTGCCAGGAGGGTTGAAAGGACAGGTGAGTCCATGTTTGAGGACAGGGGACGGGTGGGGACGGGGGTTTGGACTGGGACTGAACCGTGTCTGCTGCAGCTCCACATGGCCGAGCATCCAGCTGGACACCTGGTCCTGAAGTGGCTCATCGAGCAGGACGTCATGTTGGCACAGGCCGGGAAGGAAGGTAAGCCCCGAGTTCAGAAGCCATGACGGTCCCAGCTGGACGGTTCCAGCTGGACGTCCCCTGACGACGGGTTTGTCTCCGCAGAGCGCTTCAGCAGGATTCTGGTGGACACGGTCGGGACGAAGAAGATGATGAGCTGGGTGCAAGTGAACAGAGGAGCCATGGTGCTCTGCAGGTCCGTTCCACAAGTCCTTTTCTTAAAATCTCTTCATTTCAACTAGGGATGCAAACARTTAATCCACTTATGATTAATCCACAATTGTTTTGTGAGATTAAAATGCTTCCATTCGATTAATTCAAAACATCATTTAAACCTTATTTGTGTAGTTTAGCCTTCAACCAGCAGAGGGCGCAGCTGCTCTCAGCCTGGTCTAACTCTACCTCGGCCCTGTTGAGCTGAACAGAGCGCAGCGTCATAATTAAACGTTCAAATCTTGTTTAGTTTTATTTGCGACACAACAATAATAAAAATGGACTACACCAAACTGGAAGGATAAGTACAGAAGGCTGTACCGGTCCCTCCATCAGTGTGACAGAGAGCAGGACGACAGACCGGTAAGCTAACTTTAGCTAACTTTAGCTGCTTCTTGTTGAGTTTAACTCCCTGTGAAAGAACAAAACAATAAAATTTAGTCACTACAAATAGTTAACATGAAGTTAATCTCATCTGTGTGATGTAACCCGGCCAGTGTTTTACTTTTTTTTCTTTCCTTTGTTTCCAACTAGCACCCTAACAGATTCCTGTTTTAATAATGTGTGAGAAATCCACAATTTTCTTTTTATTCAGTCAGTGTTTAATACAGCTGGTACTATAAATTTAATAAAATATAATACTGTACTATTTTATTAAGGGTAAAAAATGAGCCCTTCATGTCATAGAAAAACCCTTGATTCAAGAGAAACGTCAGGTTTTTAGGAAAATGGCCGCTTATCGTCGAACATAGTCGATCGATCAACTTTAGATTAATCCATTAATGGATAACTTGCGTCCTTAATTTAAAGTCAGTTACCGTGTTGACACGGTCTACTGTTCTGGTTTCATTATGAGGGTCTACACACGTTACCATGCAGACCCCCAACAACCCTCAGAGGGTTTAYTTGGGACGACTCAGAAAATCCAAATGTCATCAGCAAACAAGAGAACCGGCTCAAGTCTCAGTTTGGTTAAATAAAACTTTAGGATTGCTGTCGGAGCTGGTTTTACTTCTTACAGACTCGAACATGTGCATCAAAACTCAAAGCTTAAAAATATTTAGAAGGATTAACAAAATTAGACCTTGAGTTTGACGTGATGTATGGTAAAGATCAAAATGAAGATATTTGTGTCTTTAACTGATCTGATTTATAAAACACTGAAGATTAAAATATACATATATCCACCACTGCTTTCTGACAATTCAAGAATTTATCAGTTTACTTTTTTTATACAGATTAAAACAGGACTGCCCCTCCCCCTCTCCTCTAAAAGTGTGGGAGTAACCATGGCAACCACCAGTTTTCCCTCCTGTTTTGTTATTGAGCTGCAGTCCTCAGGCTTGTCCAGTTGTTTAAAACAAAAGTTTTTGTTTGTTTGTTTTTAATGAACTGTTTTGTGTTTTCTGCTCAGTCTCCTGAACAGCTGTGAGAAATCTGCGGCGGCGGAGGTGAAGGAGGCGCTGACGTCCATCACACCGCAGCTCAACAAAATCAAGGACAACAAGGGAGTGGAAATCCTGCTGGAACATCTGAAAAAGTAGATTTAAAACAAAATGAACTGTGGACGCTGCGGAGGAAACTGGTCTTGTTTCAACCCACAGACCTGAAAACGTCTGAGGAACAAAAAACATTTCTGGATCTGTTTATAATGAAACGGTTGATAAATCTCCACAGAAACAACCATCGAAACCAGATTCTTCTACTTGTACAAATCGTGTTTATTATTTTGGTTTAGATTTCTTTATATCCTGTAAGAGTTTGGATCTGTAAACGTCACAAAAAAGTTAACAAATATTTGTAAAATCCACTAATGCTCAGTTTCTATAAACAATTAAAGGATGTTTTACAGTTAAAATGAGATTTCAGCTGTAAATTAAAATGATAAATTATGTGCTTGAAGCTTTTTTTAAATTATATTATGTTTGAACACACTCTGAATTTACTCATTTATTTAGGCAAAGTTTAGTTTTACCAACAATTTAGTGTTAAATCCTAGCATTTAAAAACTGTTTTTTTGTTTCAGTCTCAGAGGTAAATAACAGTAGACTGAGCCCCACCTGGGCAATGCCTCAAAGCTCGACCTGTTACAGATTATCTCTTTTCTATTTAATAAATAATTTTTTTCAAGGCTTCTTTAAAGATGCATTCAGTGACTAATGGAAAATTCACATTTTATTTATCATCAGGGATTAAAGATAATTTTCTAGCTAACATCCAGCACTAAATACTGACCATCAGTTMATCACAAAGCAAAATAAAATTAATTTACGAGGTAAAGTGAATGCAGTGTGATTGAGGATTTAGAGCTGATCTGGAGAACCGATGTTCTTTTCAAACCCAGGACCAGAAYGAGGACCTTTAGTTGTGACTTCATGGACCCAAAAAAGTCCAGTTTACAGTATCTCCACATTAGGATAAGTCCATGTGATCCAAGATCGACAACCAGCAAGCAACCAAAGAGAAACGTCCAACATTCTGGTWAAATGGTTGGAGGTAGAGTAGCCTTAAACTACAAGTTTTGTTGTATTCAGGCTCAAAGAGTTATTTTAATACCCTGGCAGTTCAGACTTGGGTCTCCTGCTGAAGACCTCCACAAAACGGTTGTCTTCTTCGGGCTGAACAGCATCGTCGCAGTAATCTGCRAACTTCTTGGCCGCCCTCTTGATGAAGCGAACCTTCCCGCGAGCCTTGCTGACCATGGCGTACTCGTGGGACTTGAGCTTGGTGTAGTAGTCTGAGAACTTGTTGTAGAGGATTGAGATGGGCATGCCGTTCAGGATGACGCCGAAGGAGATGCAGGCGAAGGCGAAGACGCGGCCCAGGTTGGTCTCTGGGAACATGTCGCCGTAGCCCACCGTGGAAATACTCACCTGTGGAACACAAAGAGTTACGGTGAGTTCATTGGAGGTAAAGACCTGGAACTAGATGTGGCTGTGGACTCACCGCRGCCCACCACCAGGCGTGGGGCATGGAGGTGAAGTTGGTGTTTGGGACATCGTGCTCCACGCTGTAAACCATGGCTGAAAACATGAAGATCCCCATGCCGATGAAGAGCAGCAAACAGCCGACCTGCAGAAACATCAGCCACACATCAATAAACTCATCTACTGTTCAAAGGCTTCACATTAAATTTAAATCAATAAAATTTACTTTGTTCCATTTCAGACGGTATGAACACAGAATGCTCTCATATAATTTGCAACACGATTATGAAAACTGGGTGGGATTGAAATAGACTCGTTACAAAAACAGTGGGTCTGAGTAGAAAAGACGAGCAAAGAATCTCAGATTAAGATCTTTGTTGGAAGAAATGGACCAAAGAGGAAAAGAAGCATCAAGTCTAAAAGCTCAGTTCTGTCAGGGAGGGAGTGATGGGTGATTCTGTGAATGGCTGGATGGATGGTATGACAGTTTGATGGGTGGTTGGATGGATGGATATATGTTGGATGGATGGTTCTCTGGATGATGGATGGTAAGACAGTTTGATGGGTGGTTGGATGGATGGATAGATAGATATTGGATGGTTGGTTAGAAGGTTAGATGTACGGATTGTAACTTAAGATATTTGGATGGGTGGTTAGCTGACTGGTAAAATGGTTGGATGGTTAGACAATTGGATGATGAATAAATGTTGCATGGATGRTTGGATGTTACATGGATGGTTGGACAGATGGATGTTGAAATAGATGTTTGATGGGTGGATGATAAGATGGTTTGATGAATAGTTGGATGGTTGAATGGATGGGTAGATAGATGTTTAGATGGTTAGATGGTTAGATGGATGGGTGGATGTTTAAATGGTTAGATAGATGATCAGATGGTTGGATGGTTAGATGTTGGATGGATGGTTAGATATTGGATGGATCAGTTGGTTGGATGTTGGATGGATGGTTAGATGTTGGATGGGTGGATGGATGTGTAGATAGTTGGTTGGATGTTGGATGGTTAGATATTGGATGGATAGTTAGATAGATGGTTAGATGATGGATTGTTGGTTAGATGATGGATGGTTGGGTGGTTGAGTGGATGGTTAGATGATGATTAGATGGATGGATGGATGGATGGTTAGATGATGATTAGATGGATGGATGGTTAGATGATGGATGGATGTTAGATGGATGGATGGTTAGATGGATGGATGGTTAGGTGATGGATGGATGGTTAGATGGATGGATGGTTAGATGGATGGATGGTCCCAAACAGAGAAAACAGAAATGTGATAAGGATGACTCTGTACTTTTGGACACCCCTCTTCATCCTTCATCGCTGTCAGACCATCTTTAAGTGCTCAGAGGAATAAATGTTCCAMAGCTGGAAAACTAAACTGGTTTAATTAGAACGTGTTGAAGAATAAAAGGAAAACAAGAAAAGTATTTGTTTCATTCTGACTGAAATCAATTCAAAGTATTTGTAAGAATCTTCATCTAAAGGTTCTGGATATTTGACACCAGGTGAAGTCGGACCTGCTGGTAGCACTGCCTCAGCGTAAACCCGAACGCTCTGAGGCCTGTCGAGTGACGAGCCAGCTTCAGGATCCTGAAGATCCTCATGAGACGCATGATCCTCAGAACCTGACCCACCTACGTAGAAAAACCACCAAAAGAAATCTCAGGAACACAACTGAGACCAAAACGTACCTGAAGTTAGCACGGGTTCTGCTTTTACCTTCCCGACACGCGCAACGGTCTCGATGTCCCCGGAGTGCCGGTGGACGTTCTCGTCATCGAAGCACTCCAGGATCATCTGCAGGTAGTGGGGCAGGATGGCGATCAGGTCCACCGTGTTCAGGACGCTTCGCCCAAAACACTTCAGGTCGGGAGTGGAAAACAGGCGCAGCAGGTACTCCAGGGTGAAGAAGGCGATGCAGAAGGTCTCCACGTTTTCCCCGTAGAACCTGCCGCTCGGCTGTCCGGAGGGCGTCTACAGCAGAAGGGTCTACTCAGTTCTGTAGAACTACAGGTCGATCGGGACACAGTGCTAGAACTCACCTTGTACTGCATTTCCTCCACGGTGTTGAGCGTCATGGCCACCAGCGACACCAGCACGAAGAGGGACGAGGCCACCGCCATAAGCTTGGCGGTGATGGAGGAGAACGGCTTCTCCATCAAATTCCAGATTCTTCTTCTGATCGGACCAAGGGTCATATGATCGTATACYGCCTCGTTCTCCTCCATCTCCAGCTGAAAACCATGAAGTGAAGATAAACAGGAGCAAAAACACATTTAATTTAGCAGAAATTAAAGTTTTATGATGTTGACTCTCGATTTGATTTGATTTGATTTATTTAACAGGAAAAGATWACTAAAAATCAAGCCTGACTCAGCATAATTGCTGTTTTACAGCAGGTTCCTGTTCTGCAGCACTAAAACACTCAGAATTACAGCATCACAATCACATCATTATACACCATAGACACAAAGACAAACAAGCATACCAAATTCAGGAAGGCAGCATTTGCAAAATAGGACATCTAAATATGAGCACAACAAAAAGTGTCCAGCAGATGGCAGACAAGATTCTTCTTAAAGGGCTGTAGTGTTAGTTACCAAATCATCTTTTAACAAACCCAGATTAAAGATGTAAAACATATTACTTTTCAAATAAAGTTTTAAGCATCTGACTAAATGTTAATATGACAACCCATTAAATAATACAAAGGACTGCAGAATCGCTGGTGGCTATGGTAACTCCCACCTTTTCTGCCAAACAGTGGGGGAAGGGGAACACCTGCTACAACTAAGAACGGCTGAGTCACTTGTTGCCATAGGAATTCCCGCCTTTTTAACAATCAGTAAAACAGCCTTACAACATGGGCATGTAAAAACGTTAGTTAAATTTAATAAAAATATGAAATATTGAGTACAGAAATCTTTTTAAACACCATCCAAATGAACATCGATATTTACTAACTTTTTGTGCCGTGTTTCTCTCGTCTACTTGGAAACAATGTTTTTGAAGAAAAATGTCACAGAAACTGATTTTTTTCTATAACATTCTTTTAAAATTGTACTGCATTTTCGCCAAAGGTTTGTGAGAATCTATTCAACTTATACCAGTTATCACTTCTATTAAGCAGTAGCGGGCAGTGTTGTACAAAGTACCTCAAAGTGATATTTGAGTTAAAGTACACGTATAATATAATAAAATTACTTTCGTAAAAGTTAAAGTCTCCTCTAAGAGTATTACTTAAGTAAAAGTCTTAATCAGATTTTTTTGTACTCAAGTATAAAAAGTAAATTTCTGACATAAAATATACTTAAGCATTAAAAGTAAAAGTATTGAGTAAAAATGGGCGATTAGGTTTTCCAAAATATATTCATTGGGAGGTGATCTGTCCAAATAAATATTTTTTTCTAAAAACATGCAGCTGTGATGGATTGTGTAAAAATTAATACAGTATCAGAATGGTACTGTATTATGGTACATTTATAATTCTCATCCTCCTCCAATTAAATTCACCCTATCCTGGATGCACAGTTTTTTAGGATGGCATTTTTTTAACACTRACAAGCTGAAACAAAGTAGGAGAAATGACTTTTTACTTCTTAAGTTGTTAAAAAATGTAAGGAGTAGAAAGTACAGATAATTGTGTAAAAATGTAAGGAGTAAAAGTAAAAAGTACGCTGAAAAATAATTACTCAAGTAAGGTACAGATTACTAAAATTTCTACTTAAGTACAGTAACAAAGTATTTGTACTTAGTTACTTTACAACTGGGCACATTGCAACATTTTACTACCTACTGGCCCGGTATCCACCTGTTAAATTTTTATTTTCCAGTTCAGTCAGTAACTTTGCGTTTTGTTTAAGCTTTTAATTTAAAATATTTTAAAACTACCTGTTCATATAAAGGCTGGTTTGTTTTGCTAAAATGTTTGTGAATTAGAATTTTGCAGTTTTTTTAAATGCTGTTAAAAATCACGATGGTGAATTATTAATTTTTCAGCACAAAACAAAGAGCTTCAAACAAAAAGACAAAGACGTCCACAGGATGGGTAATAGGTGCGCTTCAACAGTTATAAAACCAACATCTGTCCAAATCTGTGCCAAGAMAAAAAGCTTTTTCTCCTCCCCCATCTGTCAAGACGGTGGCGTGATTTATTATGTAGGTCAGAGACAGAAGCAGCAGATTACCGACAAAATCTGAGTCCAATCTGTTTCAGGTTTCATAGCAGCCCCTCAGTCTGCTTCACAACCAACCGAGACTTCGTTTTTTTATTTTAATCAGGTGTACCATCAGGTACTGTTCTGGTGCACAATCACAGATTGTGCACCAGAACAGTACCTGATGGTACACCTGGTGCACAATCTGTGATTTGGGTCTCCTCTGGAGGAGATTAAATAATCCACAACAGAAGGATTCAGTAGGAACCCCGGAGAACTYGGTAGATGACCCACCTCAGCCACCAGCTCCTTCTGCACCTTCAGCTGCTCGTTCAGCTCGTCCTGCCGCTCCTCGAAGGAGATCCGGCAGCAGCGCTGGCTGTACTTGATCCTGACCCCCCAGTAGTGGATCTCCTCCAGGAAGTTGTAGGGACACAGCTCGTCTTTAATGGACAACACTCCGGTTCTGTTGGACCCAAAGGAAACACGGTTCACTCCCTGAGGATGGTAAACCAGGTGCGTTTCGGCCCGACCTCACCTGTAGAAGTTGAAGATGTTGTGGAAGATTTTCGGGTCTCGGTCAAAGAAGAACTCGTTGCTTTGGACGACGTAGTCRTCACAAAGGTCCAGTTTCTTGTTGTGGTCTGTGTACGTGGCCAACCGCCCGATCCGGGTCTTTGGGTACCTGGCAGCTAACCTGTAGGGCAGGAAGTACACCTGGAGGAAACAAGCAGGGAAAACCTCAAGAAGTTTGTCCCGACGACGCCCCATCTGCTGAAAATTAAGCATTAAGCTTCTCCTACATCTCTCATACACAAAGTTATGAGGAAACTTTTACCAAGGTATTTTCTCATTACTTTTAATATCTTGACTGTGCGAAGTGAAAAGTGACACAATAAGTGAATGTTCAGACGAGTTCAAGTTGATTCATAAAAGACTATGCAATCATTTATTTATACAAATTGAACAAATCATAAGTACACTTGATTGTGGTTATTCCTATAAAAAGTGTCAAAGTTAAATGAGATAAAATCCGCGTCGGAATTTCAATTCACATCAACTCAGATTACTTATATAGAACAGTAAAACGTTAGTTCTGATGTTAACAACCAAACAATTTTACTGGCACTTTCAGCTTAAGTTTTGGCAAATTAAGAACAAGGAAAGGAGGAAAGTAAGGTTAGTAGGGTACTACTTTTACTTATTCAAAGTGTGGTCAACCGGATCAGCACGTCCCTTCTGCGCTTAGGAATCCACATGACACGTCACCCCGAACACGCTCAGCTTTACCTGGTGGTGGCTTCTTAAGGCACCCCTGGGTAGGAACTGTCTCACCTCCGATCAGTCAGGGAACTTTTATCGGCTCGTTTACTGGTCCTTGGCGAAAAATGTGTTTTCCAGGTAACTTTTCGTCTGTTTCAGTCCAAGCCAGAAAGATTCTAGCTGTACATCCGGTTCCTTCTTTCAAAATAAAATCTCCCCACGGGAGTTGAAAACACACTTAAAGGCTTGAAGCCTCGGGTGGGACAGCCGGCTGGCGTGCCGGGCCCCGGCCTTTAAGTCTTCCCTAGTTAGCTCATGGGCTACGACCTAAAAGCCAAACTGGCTTCTCCGGAGAGAAACTCGGCTTTCTTCATAGTTCAGAGTCAGGAAGAAGAGCGTGTCACTCAAAGGCGTCCGGGTTAGTAAAAGAAACGGACGAACTTTGGTTCCGCCCTCTGGCTTAGAGATGAGTCAGAGAAAGAAAGATAAAAGATTTGCCAAGGCACCAGCCCAAGGTTAAAATTCTGTGGCTGTTCACAACATGATATGATAACCTCTTTAGCTTTCTTCTGGCAGACTAAGAAAAATCACTGCGAAACATTTATGATGATTAATTAACATTTCTGTCTTATAATCAATTCTGAACCTTCTGTTAGTCCAGATAAATGAAAGATTTTCTCAAGAAAAATCCACAATTATATTACTGTGTTCACAGTAAAATAAAAACAGTGATTTACATAAAAACACAATGAAAACATTGTAATGAGATTCTCTGCGATTTTTTTATACCATTGTTAATCTTTAAGGTACTATAAAAGAGAAGAGGTGGTTCCACTTTTCTTGTGACAGTCATTATCATGATTTAACAAATGCATAAATATTCTTAGTTAAACAACAAATGAATCACGAACAGAAGAGATTGTTCTGTCCATTATCTGATTAAGAGAACTGAGGGGTTCTCTTCCACGGTTAGAATGACCTGTCATGGCCTAAATAGAGTTTAGTTTGTGACAGAGTTCCTGTCCTCTCGTCAGGCCTGTCCGAGGCAGTAAATCTTGTTTCTTCACTCGAGGTGACCCCTACACAGCTAACCTGTAGGGCAGGAAGTACACCTGGAGGAAACAAGCAGGGGAAACCTCAAGAAGTTTGTCCCGACGACGCCCCATCTGCTGAAAATTTGTTTCAATTAAATTTAAAAAGACGTCAATAAAATAAAACATCCATCCATCCATCCATTTTCTGTACACGCTTCTTCCTTTTCAGGGTTGCGTGGGTCACTGGTGCCCATATCCAGCAGTCACAGTGCGAGGGGCGGGGTACACCCTGGACAGGTCTCAGTCCATCACAGGGCCACACATAGAGACAAACGAGACAAACAACCACTCACTCTCTCACTCACACCTAGGGACAATTTTAGAGTTATCAATTAACCTAACAGTCATGTTTTTGGTCTGTGGGAGGAAGCCGGAGTACCCGGAGAGAACCCACGCATGCACGGAGAGAACATGCAAACTCTACCCAGAAAGGTCCCCGGACCGGGATTTGAACCGGTGACCTTCTTGCTGAGAGGCATCAGCTAAAATAAAATATAAACTAGTAAATATAAAATGTTTATTTTAGTCTAAAAACAGTTTATGTAGAATCAGTGCCAAAAATCTTTTTAAATAAAATAAGTGGACACTTTAAATCTGAAAAACCAAAAAATACACAATAAAAGTAAAAATGTTGGATATACATGACTGCATCTTAAATTTTGTATTAAAACTGAAATTGATAAAAAAAGTAAATATTTATTTTGTAAATATATTTCGCCTTCTGTTCTATTAATAAAATAGTTTTTTTATTTAAAAATTTAAAATTTTTAGAATAAAAATTTCTTTAGCTTCTTTACTTGCATCATCTCAGTCGTCTTAATCAGATCTGAGTAGTTCTTGTGTACTTCGCCTTTATGATCTGCTCCTCTCTACTTTTAGTTATTTGTTTTATTTTTCTAGATGTGTTAATTTATGAACAAATTTTTATTTTCGACTCCCCACATGTTTTTTTTTACCCTGGATAATTTTTGATTTTTTTGGCACTCCTGTGATTCCATAGAAATCCACAAGCATCTTTTTATCTCCCTACATAATCAAATCAAAACGTATGTTGTGAATGGATAAACGTGAGTTTTCATGTTTTAAATAAACGTACCGTTCCTCCGACGTTGATGTTCAGAGTTAAGTGTTTGTTCGGAGACAGCAGGACTCGAGACGGGGACACGGGCAGCCGGTCCTCCAGCTCCTCGCGTTCGTACTCGGCGTAGAGATCGTAGATGTCTCTGCTCAGGTCCTTCAAAAACAAAAACTGAATGTGACGGACTAAAAACAYAAAACCTGAACATTCTGCAGTTTTATGATTTTAAATAATTCAGTTTTATAATTTCTATAGCCTRGAGCAAATATTGGCAGCTTTGGGTCTCCGTAGAATATTCAATAATATTTAAGATTATTTCTTCTTTCTGCTTCCTTTCATTTCATTTATGACTTGTTCTTTTATTTAGATTGTTTTAAAATAAATGAATAAAAATATATTAAATAATAAAAAGCAGAAATACTCAATGATTGATGTAATAAGTCCTGAAAACAAAGCTTTGATAAAATAAACGTTCAGCTGAGTAAAGCAGTGAAGTAAGCGTCCGACCTGCATGGAGTTCCATGGTTTGATGAAGGTGCTGATCAGGTCCAGGTAATGGATCGGTTCCTGGACCTCCTGGATCTGGCTGCAGGGTTTGTAGCTGGAGAACAAACTCCTGCTCCGAGCCCTGAGGTGGGTCAGCATGGTCTGGGCTCAGAGCGGACCCACCGGGCCTGCACCAGAACTCATCCTGCGTCCGTCCGCCTGCGACGAGTGCTGGCAGAGGTCTGCTGGTGGAGAGGATCCGGGTGCTTAAAGTTTTAAACACTTATCCTCCGGCTCATCCCGTCATCGCTGCGTCTCAAACATCACAAAGCTGTTAAACTGGATCAGATCCTGTCTGAAATACTTTAAACACATTAAAGAACCGGGAGACGGAGAAATAAACTAAAACAAGACGAAAATTAAATTTAAATGGTCTCAATCAAACATAATCACTTTATTTTATTGGTCAGCTCTTATTAAGAAGCCCCGCCCACTTTACACACAACAGAGCTACAATAAAACTGATTCCATCAAACAGATTTAATCTTGTATTTCCATCAAACAGATTGAGTTTTTTCAGGGTGAATCAGATTAATTTCAGTTTAAAGAATGAGAGCAGTGATAACACACCAACAGGAACAATAAAACATCTGTGTTTAAGTTAAAACAACTTGAATCTGTTAGATTTGTGAGTTTTTGGTGGTTTTATCRGAGCAGATGTAAACGACCTCATAGTCATTCGGCTTTAATCCCAGTTTGACATTTCGTCCTGAAGCAGCAGATAAGTGGGGATTAATCCAGCTGCAGTTAAACGAGGATAATGAACGGATGAACTCAGCAGCTCCACGGCTCCGTTTATAAAATTATATTCAAATGTTTTTAAACTATTATAACTTTTTACAATAAATAGATTTAAACACGTCTGAACGCTGCCGTCAGCTTTTACTGACTTCACTGTAAACTTCACTGTAAACTTCACTGTAAACTTCACTGTAAACTTCACTGTAAACTTCACTGTAAACATTCAGATACTGAAGCCAGTGGTGGAAACAGTTGCCCTAAAGCACTAATAGGGGAACTAATTTCTTGATTAGTGCTTTAGGGCTTTTACTAATGTCTTAATTCATTAGTGGATTAGCACTTGCTAAATTTAWAAGCACTAATTGAGTTCTTTAAATTTTATTGATCAATGTTTTAACAGCTGAGGGTGAAAACTGTCAGACAGACCAGCTGCTTTTTAGTGCTTTAGAATTATGTAACTTTTGCTAAATTTTTTAGTGTTAGTGCTTTAGAATTATGTAACTTTTGCTAAATTTTTTAGTGTTAGTGCTTTAGAATTATGTAACTTT
>NW_013953167.1:53246-54356 GCF_001266775.1 Austrofundulus limnaeus
AAAAGAAAAAGAAAAAAGGCACACGGTCCAATCTGGCTCTTTATTAAATAACGGGTGATGAGATTTATCCATGAAACATTTGAGTCATTAGATTTAAAAAAAGGTCATTTTACCAAATATTGAAATATTTTAAAACAAAATCTGAAGAATCAAACTGTTGGAACAGTTCAGCCACCTGATAATTAACTCTATAAACATTAATTTTATTTGAGTCAATGAACCAAAAATTAGTTCTGAATTGACTCATTAAAACAAGAATTTAATGAAAATGTTTCATTAAATAAAAACCATCTGATGTAAGAAGTCATTATTAAAGCAGCACTAGTGAAGACAGCTGATTAAATGTAAAAAATTAAAAATAAAGTTATATTGATTCCAACCTGCTGGTTTAAAACAGGAAAAAACAGCTTCAACCTTCAGTCTGGACCGGTCCAGTCCGGTCCGGTCGGGTCAAACCAGGACAGGTGGAGGTCAGAACATTAAATGTGTCCAGCAGCAGTCAGAACAGAACCTTTAAAGTGGGTCAGCAGAACCTGAGCAGCTCAGTGTTTTATTAAAGCAGGCGTCTGAAGCCATGACCCAGATATGATCAGAACTGAGTCAGAACTGGAGCTGCTGGGACCACGGCAGGAACATTTTATTATTTAACATGTAAAATAAAAAAGGATCACATTTCATCAGAAATAAAGCTGTGATAATCAGGTTGGTTCTGATTCTACCAGGTAAACTAACTCTGAACACCTGTCCTCACCTTACATTAAACTGCAGATCAAACTATGTACTCTGAGGGGGACACTAGTACAAGTACTTTAGTTTGGGTACTCAATACAGAGTACTTAATGATTTAAAACCATCATATATTCAGAACAAAGTGTTTCCTTACAGAACTACAGCCTCAGACTGGATCAGACCAAATATTTTAACTTGTAGGRGTGTAAGAAAATATCRATACACTGAAATATCGCGATATTTCATTTCYCAATACTGTATCGATATTCTAAAGCCCTGTATCGATTTTTTATTAAGGTTTAAAATGTCAACTCTCCTGCCAGCCGTTCATTTTTATGTTGTAGTTCAGCCTCTGACCACTAGTTGGCAGCAGTGAGCCAG
>NW_013953167.1:55042-56615 GCF_001266775.1 Austrofundulus limnaeus
CAGTGGATCTGTGCTCGACAGTGCAGCCTAGGTGGAGTAGTCGAACACAGATCCACTGATCCTTCAACACATCTTCAGTAGACAAGCTGAGAAAACAAATATTTAAAATCTATATTGTTCCATGTACAAATACACGGTAGGGCTGCCATGGTTAGTCGACTTAAGTCATGATTATGTCTTGAAATCGTCAATGACTAATGTAATAGTTGATGCGTTGGTTTTTTTTCTAACTTTGTTGTTTTTCTCTCTAAACTGCTGCGGCACTTTCCACTGCCACGTCTGCCTTTCTGTCCTTGACTCACATGTGCAGTAGAGTGGTAATTATGGCTGCCACCAACCATTAGTTTTACCTAGTCGACTGTAAAAAAAAAAAAAAAATCGAATTTAGAAAAACAAATCAAGTCATTGATGATTTTAATAGACATAATCGTGACTTAAGTCGACTAATCGTGGCGGCCCTAATCCCTAATCCCTAGTTGTTGTTACTACAAGTGTTTTTTCTTAAAACCATTGGACAGATATATTAGCAAAGATCATTTGAATGAACTGAAAACAATTTTTTGAAGCAGGTTTTTGAGCAGAAGCTAAAAAAACTGAGAAAAACATCCTAAATTATTTGTTTTTCTATGATCTGAAGCTTTAATGTTTCAGGTTTCCTCTTTAAAATAACTCCTCAGACAAAGTCAGGATCAGATTAATGAAGGAGTTCTGATAACGACACAAACGGAAACATCTGTATCAGATAATCCAGCTTTTAAAACGTAGCTGAAAATATTTGATCATTTTGACCAAATTTGATTTAATCCTCAGTTTGATGAGTCAGATTTAAACATGTTGAAAAGGTTTTCTTTCACCTCGTACAACTCTTAAAGGAACTGAAACTTCTTTAAATATAAACAGCAACACAGTCAGCTGAGTATTTATACTAGTATCAAGTACCCAGACATTTAGTACAAGTACTTATAAAAAATTAAAATCCTAWTATCAGGAATATAAATACTGTTTACCCTTTAAAAACAAAAAACTACACAAACATGGCAGTGTTCACCTCACATTAAAACCTGACTCCAGTCTTAAAAAGGATTTTATTTTTTTATTTTTTTAAAACAGGAACCTGAGAAGTTGAGCCAACAGCTCGGGCTCTGACTAAACGCTGACTCAGCACCACATTAAACTGCAGAAACATCAGTTTCCACACAACTCATGTGGCTAAACTCTGATTTAATAAGTTCTGCTCATTCTTTCAAAATAAAAGCTGAACGTTTTGAACAGAAACCCAACAGGAGCTGCAGCTTCACAACGTTTGGGTTTTTAACTGAAACCACAGAGTCTGGAGACGACGCTGCGCCTCACTTTGATCAGAACAGAACCCAGTTCAGCAGCAGCAGGAGGAGGGTTTACCTGCTGCACTGGTTCTGATTCTGTTCACATCTGAAGCTTCAAACAACGACAGCGTTCAGAAACTCAAACAAGAAAACTCCTCGTTCACATTTTCAGTTTCTGCAGGAATAATCCTCAGAACAAACAGTACAGTGAGACGATGTGACGAGACGAGTTTTAGTTACAGCAACTG
>NW_013953167.1:57351-60521 GCF_001266775.1 Austrofundulus limnaeus
CAGTAAAACATGGAATTAAACATTTTTGAAGTTTTTAGTTCCTGCAGTGAAACCAGAAAAACTGCAGGTTTGAATTTAGATGAATAATAAATTAACCAAAAGTAAATATTTTCTCATGAAATGGTTAAAAATTAAGTTTAATTTGCATTCATTTTAAGAAGTTTAATTAATCTTTTTGATGTTTCTGTTAAAATGTGCTTTAGTCTGATGTCGCCCCCTGGTGGATGAACCCTGTCGTTACATGTAAAACTGGGTCARTTTGACAGGTTTCATCAGGTTTTGCAGATTTTTCTGACATAATAAAACCTTTAACGGTTGTTTGAACAGTTTTATCATCTTTCAGTGACAGAAAAGGTTTTTATGCTAAAACAAAAGTCTAGTTCATCCTAAAAGTCTCTGGATCAAAGAGGGAACAGGGTCCAGGAGAGAAACCCAGAGGGACCAGAGAGGATGTGTGGTCCCTGCAGAGGGTTCTGGCTGTGACCCGGGTCAGCCGGTCTCAGCTGTTCTGGTTCTTGCCGTAGGGTTTCTGCAGGCGCAGCGAGCCGTGCTGAGGCAGAGGTTTGAGGTAGTAGTGTTCGATCAGCTCCGGCAGGTTGGGAAACGTCACGTCGCTCTCCAGGAACACGCTGTCGCCCTGAAGTAAACAAAAACAACAACAAACAGAGTTAGAACTGAGCTTTTGAAGGAAACCACTCTGAGCGWCAGCGTCTCACCTCCTCAAACAGACGATAGTTTCTGGCTTTGTTTATACTGACGTCCCAAACAACCAGAACCTGCAAACAAACACATGTTGTTTATGTTGTCTCTGTTATTTACAAAGCAACATGTTTTCTTTGTTTATTTACCCGTGTGGTTTTAGTTCTGGAGTTTCTGATGCCATAAAGTCCGTCCTGCGGAGGCCCTTCGTTCTCCCTGAAGAGTCTGCAGGAAACAAAAACATGTTTATTTTACTTATTATTATTTATAATGGAGCTGGTATTAATTCTGATAATTATCATAAAGAGTAAACTCCAAACAGCYCGTGATGTAAATAAAACCTGATAAATTTTAAATGGATTTAAAGCAAAGTGCAGAGACAGTTAGTCGCCACCAGGGGGCAGAAAAACACTCAAAATATTGTTGTTTGTTTTACTGAAGAAAAACAAACATTTCAGCTCAGATTTATAATAAAAGATGATTTTTAAAARTTTGTAAATAAAGATCGAGGTGTTAGCCATAATAAGAGTTTCAGTAAATAAAATGTAGGTTCAATAAAAATACCTTTTTAAAATAGGAATTAAAAATAGAATAAAAAAATTAAAACTTTAAGCTCAATAATGATTAATTTCACTCCTGAGGCCTCGTTTTATATAAAGTTCAGAAATAGAAAAAATATTAGATGTTTCTCTATTAAAGTATAATAAACAAATTCAGAAAATCTGAGAAAAAAGTATTAATTTACATCATTAATTTAAACAGATCAGGTTTTAGGCTAATTATTATAAAAATATTTCTGGTTTTATTTACAAACTCTTTAATATTCTTGTTAAATKATGGAAATATTTTTTCAGTTAAATAAGTTTTTTATCAGTTTTGGCTCATTTCATTAGATTCAGGCATTATTTGTTAAAACAAACAAACAAACAAACAAACAAACAAACAAACAAACAAACAAACAGGGAGTCGTACTTTTCCACAAAGCTGGTTTCTGTTGAATTGATGAAAACAGATTTTGGAAGCTGAACCTGCTGACAGAAAAACACAAACAGTTAAAGAACAATAAATAAATAAATGATTTCAGATGATTATTTAAAAGGCAGACACAAATGCAGACTGAAAAGTAAGCCTCAGAGAACATGAGGACACGGTCCCACTCACCGTCTCGTAGTCGTCATCAGACTCGTCTCCTCCGCAGCGCTCCTTCTCCTCCTTCCTCCTGATCTCCAGCGGCTTCTCGTCCACCAGCGAGCGAAAACTCTGCCCGTCTGGAGTCGCTCTTCTGAGGAGAGAGCACGACTTAGAGAGGCGGTCCAAACAGGGTCAGCAAAAAACTTTACAGATTACATCCTTAATCCCACATCTGCTTCTAACAAACCAATAACTGGAACCAGGTAAGATTACAGGACAACTACAACCAGGTCAGATTATAGGAAAACTACAACCAGGTCAGATTATAGGAAAACTACAACCAGGTCAGATTACAGGACAACTACAACCAGGTCAGATTATAGGAAAACTACAACCAGGTCAGATTACAGGACAACTACAACCAGGTCAGATTACAGAACAACAGCAACCAGGTCAGATTACAGCACAACTACAACCAGGTCAGATTACAGGACAACTACAACCAGGTCAGATTACAGAACAACAGCAACCAGGTCAGATTATAGGAAAACTACAACCAGGTCAGATTACAGGACAACTACAACCAGGTCAGATTACAGGACAAGTACAACCAGGTCAGATTACAAAACAGTTACAACCAGATCAGATTATAGGACAACTACAACCAGGTCAGATTACAGGACAAGTACAACCAGGTCAGATTACAAAACAGTTACAACCAGATCAGATTATAGGACAACTACAACCAGGTCAGATTACAAAACAGTTACAACCAGGTCAGATTACAGGACAACTACAACCAGGTCAGATTACAGAACAACAACAACCAGTTCAGATTACAGGAAAACAACAACCAGGTCAGATTACAGAACAACAACAACCAGGTCAGATTACAGGAAAACTACAACCAGGTCAGATTGCAGGACAACTACAACCAGGTCAGATTACAGAACAACAACAACCACGTCAGATTACAGGAAAACAACAACCAGGTCAGATTACAGAACAACAACAACCAGGTCAGATTACAGGAAAACTACAACCAGGTCAGATTGCAGGACAACTACAACCAGGTCAGATTACAGCACAACAACAACCAGTTCAGATTACAGAACAACAACAACCACGTCAGATTACAGGACAACTACAACCAGGTCAGATCACAGAACAACAACAACCAGGTCAGATTACAGGAAAACTACAACCAGGTCAGATTGCAGGACAACTACAACCAGGTCAGATTACAGAACAACTACAACCAGGTCAGATTACAGGAAAACTACAACCAGGTCAGATTACAGGACAAAAACAACCAGGTCAGATTACAGAACAACTACAAC
>NW_013953167.1:61738-63347 GCF_001266775.1 Austrofundulus limnaeus
TCATGTGGTCATGTGTTCATGTGTTCATGTGTTCATGTGTTCATGTGATCATGTGTTCATGTGATCATGTGTTCATGTGATCATGTGTTCATGTGTTCATGTGTTCATGTGTTCATGTGATCATGTGTTCATGTGATCATGTGATCATGTGATCCAGTGTTCAAGTGTTCATGTGTTCATGTGATCATGTGTTCATGTGATCATGTGGATCACATGTGTTCCAGTGTTCATGTGTTCATGTGTTCATGTGATCATGTGTTCATGTGTTCATGTGTTCATGTGATCACTCTCAGATTATAATCCCACCATCATCTGTAGTATCTACAGGGTGTTTCAGGTCCATTGGTCTCTCTATTGTTCCATAGAAACTGTCAGCATCTGAATCTGAGTCACTGTGAAACAAACCAACATGTTTCTGTTCAGTTTATCTGCTTAGAGTTAGAGTTAAAGTTAGAGTTAGAGTTAGAGTTAGAGTTAGAGTTAGAGTTAGAGTTAGAGTTAAAGTTAGAGTTAGAGTTAGAGTTAGAGTTAGAGTTAGAGTTAGAGTTAGAGTTAAAGTTAGAGTTAGAGTTAGAGTTAGTCTAATCCTAACTCTAACCAACTGTGGTTTGTTTTAAGAACTAAATGAAAACAAAGTGTTTTTGTTGATATTTACCTTGAAATATGAGCCTCTTTCCGATCGTTATAGTGGTCGATCTCCCTCCTCAGATATCTCATCCATTTCTAAAGCACCAAACGACAAACGATTTTAAACATTTTCCCACGACTGCAGATATATTTGGTGTCTGCAGAGTCTTCCTCACCCGTCGCTCTGCCTCACTGGCTGCAGAGAAGAACCAGGTTCGGTGTTTTTTACTGAAATGGACGACTTTAAAAGGAAAGACGTTGCTGGAAGTTGTTTCTTCGGCTGCTCTCATCACCCTGCAGACAAAACAAATGTCTGAGATGAGCTACGAGACTCAATATAAATCCCACCAACATGACTATGTTATAGTTTCTAAGTTTTTAAGGGAGTAAACCATCAGAATTAAACAGAACCAGGGATTGATGTATCGGCTGATATTTAGCTCGATCACAGACTTCAATAAACAAAACTGTTTGAATCTAATGAGTTTTTAATTTAACTGCTTTGATTTACATCCAGTGGTGGGTAGAGCTAACTAAAAAGTTAGCTTCACTAACTCATTAACATTTAACTAAAAATACACATTTGCTAACGATAAACTGCTAAACATGTAAAAAAACATTAGCTGAAGCTAACGCTAAACTGTTAACCAAGTAATACATTTAGTAGAAGCTAATGCTACAGCAAAACTGAAAATCAGTGGAAGCTAACACTAAGAGCTAATCGCTTGCCGCTAAGACAACTGTCCCTCAGTCTGTCATGTCTTCGTCTCCTTCAGGACTGACACAAACATGTTGAGGCTAGTTTGATAGTTAGATGTTAGTGGACTAACGGCTTTCAAAGTTAGTGAAAAGCAAATCCGCTAAACAAAACGTTTGCTCTGCTATTAGCTGTTAGCTGATTGGTGGAAACATTGGGCCTCATGCAAGAACCGTTGGTACGCACAGATTTGTTCTTAAGTTGTGCGTACGAGTGATTAAGGAG
>NW_013953167.1:67606-70058 GCF_001266775.1 Austrofundulus limnaeus
TATATATACAGCATATATAAGAAACTCAAAATAATTTGCAGTCAGATCCCAGATGTCTCTGATTGTGTTTGTTTGTCTGTACCGTTAGCAAAATATCTCAAGAACCATTGAACAAACTTAGAGCATCAACTGGTTAACTTTTGGAGTAAATCCAAAACAAGATGGCTGCTACTTGAAGATAATTTTAGCAAACACAAAAACAACTATAACTTAGTCAGTTCTAAAGATATTGAGGTAAAACTTGGTGTGGTAGTAGCTGAGCATCGTTCCAACTGTAAACTGATAAAACCCAACAAAAGGAACATAAAAGACCAAACAGGTCTCAAACTGAACTCTACATCAAAACTGACATAAAAAATGAGTTGGACCAGAGAAATGTACAAAACATGCAGGATGCTGGTCCTTCAGGACCAGGATTGGAGCCCACTGGTCCAGTCCCATCTGCGATTTAGACAATTTAGACCAGGGGTTCTCAAACCTTTTGGGTCTGGGGATCCCAAGGACCCCCGATAAACCCCATGCTTTTTAAAAAGAGTATTGTCATTTCAACCCTTAAATGCCATGCGAATATCTTTCTTATTTAGTTTATTATGTTTGTTTTATTAGTTCATTGTTCTCCATGCATTTTTTAAAATAAAAACAAATTAACAATTTAGTGAAATTTCTTGAGGACCCCCAAAAGGACCCCAGTTTGAGAACCTCTGATTTAGACCACGAGGTTAAAAAAGTCCAGAAGTTCAGTTAAAGTTCTGGATGTTAAACCATTAAAAACTATAAAAAGAAGTCAAAGTCTCTCAACATGCACCATTAGAATATGTTTAATGGCCCAATTCAAGATGGCCGCCACAGCTAATCAACACTAGCCAACATAAAAAAGCTAAAAATTTTCCAAGTACACAGGGTTTGACCAAAATGGTTACAACTTTCTCATCATTAAGACCATGTTAGATAAAACCCCAGGTCTGGTTCTGGTCTGGTCCAGGTCTGGTTCTGGTCTGGTTCTGGTCTGGTCTGGTCTGGTCCAGGTCCAAGCTGCTCAGCTGTTTCCTACCTCCTGTTGGAGCTGCGAGCTGCAGGGTTCTCCCTCAGCCCGCTGACCACCGAGGACAACACGGTGGAGGCTGCAGCCGGCAGCAGGTCCAGGATGGACCAACGATGGGACTTTTCTGTCCTGTCTGGGTCCATCTGACCTGATCCTGATCCAGACCCGGTCTGTTCTCCAGCCTCAGACTCTGATTCTGATCACATAAACACGTCTGAGATGGGAGGTTCCACCTCGCAGGGTTCAGGCAGGAAGAACGTAACGTCCTGCAGGCTTGGAGGACAGAGATGTGAGCCGAGGGAGGGAGGAGAGTGTAAACACTCTTAATGAGGTTTTTATCTTCAAACTCCAGTTTATCCACAGCACATCTGTCCGAGCTGCTTCACTTTTACTCAAACTGGAACTAATCAACCCGTTTTGTTTGTTCCATCAGAGCTGGGATTCAAAATCTACAGCATTTTTTAGGAATGAGGTCTTTTTTTGGCAAGACAGGATATTTATTTTACAGTGAAATCAGAGGAATTTCCCTCCTGCCTGCTGTGACTTTCAGTTTTGTAAAGTTTAGTTGTAATAAGTTTTTCTAAAGTGGTGTGGCGCTATCAGCTAATAACAGAACTAATAGTGCATTAGTTTATTCACTAACTTTGAAAACCATTAGCAGAACAATTAACTTCTGCTAAATTAGGTTTTGACAACTTTTAAGTGCGCTAACAGCTAACAGCTAACAGCTAACCAACACGCTAACATCAACAGATTTGTGTCAGTCCAACCACTCTGACTGACATCTTTGAGGTTATTTTTTCATGCTAGCTTCAGCTAATTTTTGTTACTTGTGTAGCTGCTTAGCATTAGCTAGGCACTTTGATAAATGCACTGCCCGATCCTGGCAGTGTGTGGGTCAGACTTTTGTGATTTTTTTTTTCATGCTTAGCCCCCCCTTATCATTTCAAAATCTATCTTAAGGTTTTATTTAGTTTGTTTTCTGCTTTGGTTTGAAAAACTGTTGTGAAATTGTGACGTGCACTGTGTCTACGGAGCTCCGCACTTTTTTATGGTATAATGGAAGTCAATGGAGCGCTTGCTTCCTGATTTTCTGCCTTTAAGGACCTCTAAATCCTTAATGGGGGGTCCGATTAAAAAACAAACTAAATAGTTTTGGAATCTGTAAAGCCTTACAAGTACAAAAAGAAAAAACAGTTTTAAAATAAGTTCTTTTTTAATCAAAATCCCTACAGTAGCTTCTGATAAATTAGGTTTTACCAACTTTAAATTTGCTAACAGCTAACTAACAAGCTAATTAGGGCTGTCACAAATGATTATTTTAATAATCGATTAATCACCGATTATTTTTTCGATTAGTCGACTAATCAGATCATACGTTAATTGAATATAAAACTTAGAGCTTATCAC
>NW_013953167.1:70253-75461 GCF_001266775.1 Austrofundulus limnaeus
GTGGCAGTGGAAGGTGTCAAAGCAGTTTGGAGAGAAAAACACAGTAAAGAACAAAAAAAAAAAAGAAAACGATTAATCGATTATTAAATTAGTCATCAATTATTTTAATAATCGATTAGTCATTAATTAATCGATTAATCATGGCAGCCCTAAAGCTAAGATCAACAGGTTTGCGTCGGTCCCACCAGTCTTCAGCTCCAAGGCGACTGACTGCCATCTTAGAGGCCATTTGTTCGTGCTAACTTTAGCTAATTTTTACATGTTTAGCTGTTTAGCATTAGCGTCCACTAAAGTAGTTTTTGCCAAGTTTAAGTCCGCTAACAGCTAACTAACAAACTAGTCAGTCCCATCAGTCTTCAGCTTCAAGGAGACGAAGACGTGTGACGCAGAGCTATTAGCATTAGTTTTTGCTAATAATTTTTATGCATGTTTAGCAGTTTAGCATTAGCAAAGCTAACTTTTTGGTTTGTTATGGCCACCACTGGATTAAAATAAAGCGCAGTTAAATAAAAACTTATCAGATTTCACCAGTTTAATTTACTGAACAATAAACTGATGGTTTGGGCTCCTGGCAGTCACTGAGTGGACCACTCTTCTGTAGACCAAAGGCTTCTGGAGTCTAATATGAATCCATTTGACCTCAGAACAGAACAGAACAGAATAGAACAGAATAGAACAGAACAGAAACAGCCYTTATTGTCCCATGCAGGGAAAATTCAGGTACCAGTAGCAGACATCAATCCACAGAAACAGTATCTTATGTGACATCATCAACTGTAGCAATAATGATAGGATTAAAGATAGTAACAATGAAAATAAACAGATCAAAATAAGAATAATAATTACTGTACCAGACTTACAAGATGAAATTAGATTAAATGAAGATAAAAGCAAGACACCATGCAGAAAAATACAAAATTACAGGAAAAAACAGTCACGATCTGAGTGCAAACTGAGTCGAACTCAGGGGTGTGCTGATATGGTGGTTAGCATTTAGCTGTTAGTGTTAGCTTCTGCTCATTTTGACTTGTTTAGCAGTCATATATTAGCTCCTGCAATTATTTTTACATGTTTAGCAGTTTAGCATTAGCAAACTATATTTTTGTTAGTGGGTTTTATGTGAGCGAAGCTAGCATTTTGGTTAGCTGTCCTCAAGAGGCCGGTCTCTGAACCAGTTAAATATCCTGAAATGGTCCAAAGTCCACCATATGTGACAAAAATTTGAGCCTGTGACTTTGACAGTTTTTTTTTTTTACAGAATATCTGTTTAAACTTGTCTCTTTGGTTTTTAAACAACTTCATTCTTATAAAAAACACAACTTGTAAAAAACTTTACATCTGTGAACTCCTGTAAATCTGTTTGTCAAAAAAAAACATAAATAAAACTAGACATGGGTTTTTACGATGTAAAAACAAGTGTGCAGTGCCATGTAGCATGGATTTGCCTGCAGCATTGGACTTGCAGAATGAACTTTGACCAAGTTCAAATGTGTTTTCTGTACCAGCTTGTACCTGTCACGTCAGCAGGTGTTTGTAATTAAGGTAATTGTGTGACAATATGAAGTTGGAAGAGATTTTTTGTTAAAGTTGCATTATCTGGGTTTAAACCCTGATCTCCCACATGAAAGTCCATGGCATAGACCATTAGACCAATGGAGCTGTGGAAGAAGGTGGTGGCAGGGGTTGGTTTGTATGTGTGCAGAAAGAGGCCACATTGCCAATAGAGTTATTGACACAAAAATGCAAAATATTACAACAATCGAACAGTATTAAGACAATATTATAGAAAAACATCAATATACAATCGTATTAGTATTGTAAAAACTGAACTACTGAGTTGAAATACTAAAATATGGTGCAGTACCAAGTTGAGTACAGCATGGGGCAGTATTGGACCAATACAAGGCTCCTTTGACTGTGATTATAATTCATTAAACATTAATATTTCATAAACTATAAGTTTTACAGGCACCAAAAGGCATAGCCATCATTTGGCACAGKRSCTTTACAGATATAAATTACAATGGCAGCTCTAGGACAAAGTATGCAGGAGGAGAAGCATGGCAAAGTTGAGATGACTTGGATGGGAAACGAATCACAATAGTGTGCATTGCACTGGCAATGCACACTGATGAAGTGTTTCTCAGCTTTCAGCCGTCTCACCTTTCTGTTTTTCCTCTCCTATCCGGTCATTTGTTGACATTTTTAGAATCAGATCACAATCAGAAAACTGCTGTTTCCCAGGAAGGGGAGCTCAGGAGCAGCTCACATACCAGATCCATGTAAACAGATTTTCTCCACCCGTCTGGGCTGAGCAGTGATTCCTGCTCATTTTTAACCTCCCATTCACCTGATGAACTTTAAACGTTTTCAGTTTGTGGAGGAATTCACTGTCAAACTGACTGATGTTGGTAAAACACGATGCAGGATAATGCCTCATGGGCTCTGCTGGTGAATGTCCAGCCTGTGAGGTGCCACAGGATCTCAGAGATCATCAACAGACCACAAACTTCTCATTTCTGTGACAGAAGTAAGACTGAGTGAGTCTTTAGTTTGGGCGGACTGAAACTGAAACTAGCTGAGCTGTGAGGCGGAAAATCCCAGAACAAATCTCTTCTCAGGAAAACATTTCTGGCAAACGACCTCAACACCAAACCAAGGAGGAAAGACGTCAAAGGCTTCGACGAAATGAAACATATTAACGRCCTTCATATCAGCAAGGCTTTAACGCCTTTCATAGAACAAGTAACTAAGTATAAATACTTTGTTACTGTACTTAAGTAGACTTTTTGGGTATCTGTACTTGAGTCATTATTTTTCAGGCTACTTTTTACATTTTTAAAAAAGACAAGAAGTAGAAAGTTGTTACTTTTATTTCATTTCTTCTTGTTTTCATTGCAGCTTGTTATTGTAAAAAATAAAAACTATCCATATAAACTGAGCCTCCTAGATMGAGTGAATTTAACTGTGGTTGAATGAGAAGTATAAATATATAAAACTCTGATAGTGTATTAGTTTGTACACAAACAAATCATGTCACACTCCAGCAGGACAGAATCATTCAAATCAAAGGACTGTACTTAAGAAGTATTTGTATTTCATGAATTATATTCTTACATTTGGCCGCAGCCCTCAGGTAGATTTTCATTTTGGGGAAAAGCTTTGTGCAGCCTTGATATATGTATATAAACTGAAACAGCTGGACTAGTGCATCCTAAATTTAACATCCATTCATTCTTTTAGAGCAAAAACATTTTGTCGAAAAACGTAAGATTTTTTGAAACTGGTTTGTTTCCATTAAGCAAAAATTTTTTTCACAATTCTAATTTGCACATTTTCATGGTCAATGGAAACACAGCTGCTTATAGAAAAACCAAAAACTGAAAAGCTACAACATCGAGTTCAAACTGGAGCAACGACTTCTCTGATGCCACTGAACGAACCGATCATCACGAACATAAAACACAAATAAAAGTAATTTCTGAGTTGATTGTGGTTTTTATGGAGCAGACAGCACTGAAAGTAACCAGGTCATGGTTTTAAACTCATGCAAACCCAGTCCTCCTGAATTCTTCAGGTAAACTTAAACAATTTGAAAAAAATCTGTTTCAAATTTCCAAGTGTTCAACATCTGCCACATCGCAGCACAGATTTTCCAGCTGCAGCTACAGAAYATGAAGTGTGGCTAACCAACAGAGCAAGCTTTAGACTCAGAACCAATGGTGCAGCCCCCCCCCCCTCCCCCCCAAAGGTCATAGGTTAACCACGACCCCAGCTGCAGCATCCACACGTCCAGGAAACAGATGCAGTCGTGCCTCGATGCGTTCAGATGCTTAAAGTATTTCCTGTTCACCGACCACAGATGTTAGTCACTTTTACAGTTTTCAGTGCACAGGTGGAAGATTAAAAATGAAACTGAGGTTTATCTAAACCTTTTATTCCCCATCTACTTTACTCAAAACTCTTTTTTATTCTGACGTTACATCAGAATAAAAGGATGAAGCTTCAAAGGTTTTATGATTAATTTAAAAACAAGTTGGTTTCTATGGAGGGTCAAATGTGCCACAATTCAAACTTTAACGCTGGAACATAAACATTAAACAAATCCAGATATAGTTTAATATTTTTGTGTTGTTTATTCTTAATAAAAGATAATAAATCATTTACATACAGACATAAAACTACAGTTAAAAGAAACCAGAGAATCCTGTAAAAGTCTTAATGTCTTTATATGGAGAACAGGAACACTTTGAACTGAACACTGATCACTTTGTTTTTGTTTCATTATAAATTTATTATATTTTTCTATTTTTATTACATTTTTCTTACACCAAATCTAATTGAGTGTATTTTAAATAAAACTCTTAACTTGGAAACAACTGGAGGCATTGCCACGATTCTATCAATTTAGAGCGTTTACTGACTATTTCTAGGTTTATTTAAATGTGTGAAACTTTTACACATGTTGCAAACAGATTTACAGATTTTTACTTGAAAAAAAATTTAAATATTCCAAATTTATTTTTAAGACAAATTACCTGAAGACTAAAGTTTTGCAGTCAAGAGGAGAAAAACAAGATCTTCATTATTTGAGGCACAAATTTTTAGATGTGTAAAATTTTCACACACGTTTTATTTATGAATATTCATATTTTGATGCAGGATTTGAACCTCGTCTCAAAGAAAACTGTAGTCAAACCAAATGTATTTCACCACGCAGTCACTCGCCCGATCAAAAACATTTATACATCTTCAACAATATTAAATACTGACATCTTAAGAGATGTCTGTAACTTTTATTTATTTTCCCAAATGATAAACCAGAATTTTWAAACTCAACCTTACTTGTCTTGAGGCGAAATACCGGAAGAAAACTGAACCAAAACCGCATGAGTCAACGTTTATAAAGATTTATCATTTTGAACACAAATCTTGTCTAACCTATAATGTTCCCAATAAATTCAAATGTATATAAAAAAAAGTCAAACCACAGTATCAGGAGACAAAGGTGATAAATACCACAGCACCTTGAAGAACCGTGGTCTTTAAAAATTTAAGCTTATTACATGGATCAGAACCAACTTTGAACAAATCTTTAGCATTTTTTACACTTTTTGCTTTTTTAGCTGTTTATATAAACTTAAAGCTGGTTTAAACAGAAGAAAACAAGAAACAGACTTGATGCAACAAATTTGACCTATCACATGC
>NW_013953167.1:75488-83192 GCF_001266775.1 Austrofundulus limnaeus
ATATATATATATATATGTGTGTGTGTGTGTGTGTGTGTAAACTTTTTTCAGCATGTGATTGCTGATTTTCAACACAATCAGAAAAAGTCAAAACAAGTAAAGATGATTTTATTCAGGACAAATGAACAAACTCTTGATGGAGCTGCAGTTTGTTTTCTTGTTGTTTTGGTTAAGTTATGTGTGATTTAACAAAGAATGAGTTGTTAGTAAGTTTGATTAGTTTTTCTTACTTTAAGTAAAAGACATTTCTGCTGCCGCAAGTGTTTTTGTGTTCACATCATGCGGGCCTGGTAATGAGTCAGACGTGTTTAAAGAAYAAAATATATGTTTAACATCCTAATCAGGTGTAGGTTTAACTTGTAACAAACCGAGACAAGATTTAAAGAGAATATTAAAATAATTTGATATGTGGAACTCATTTATGCTGGTGCCGTTTGATTGGTCACAAAATGAACTCTAGTACCTGAAATTCATGGTAAACCAGGAACAATTTAAAAAGCAGAACAGAAAGAGAAAGTTCMCTGGTTGACACCAACACCTGTAGTCGTGGGCTCTTGGAGTGCTGAAATAGTAAAAACAGGTCCTGTTTCTCTACCTGTAGCTTCCTGTGTCCAAATATGGCCCAACTACTCAACAGGAAGTGCACCAACGTCAGACCACGTCGACTACAGGAAGAAACACAAGACTTTTCAAAATGAAACTTTTAAAATCTGTAATCTGAAACAAATTAAACAGACACGAGGTGCACAGAGGAAAACAAACACTGAAGTTTGTTTCTTTGAATACACATCCTGTCTGCSCCCTCCTTGAAACAGGGGTCGAGCATGAGAACATTTCCTGTAAACGCAGAGGAAAACAACTGATAACTGAGCACAGGGAGGCCTTTACAACGACTTAAAATGTGCAGAAATGTTTGTTTTACAACAAGAACAAACCACAACCAAACAAACCACCTAAAACTTTACAAAGAGTTGAGTCCCACTCAAATATGACTCCTGACAACTGTTGGGAACCATTGAGCTACTTTACTTTTTATTTTCCTTTTATTGCACCAACCAATCACTAATCAGTTTGATCACTTCAATAGCTTCAAACTGAGCTCATTTAACCTACAACAGGTTCATTTCCACAGAACTCCACCTGAAAAGCTCTGGTTTGGGCCAAACAAGTTAAGGTGAAAGATAAGAGGTAACTTGCAGCAGGTTAATGGGTTCATTTAAGTCAAACTGTTGGTAAATGTTGGGTTTTGTAGGTCTGATCGTTCAACCATCCTTTCAGGCTCACAGGGGCCGCCGGTGCACAGGTCCAGCAGTGGACAGATCACAAGTCCATTACTGATCAGTGGTTCCCAAAGCTTCAGCTTCCGACCCACGGACAGAGCCATCTTAACCAGAATACCATTTTTATAACYTTATGATGGATTTTTTTAACAGTAACAGCGATGATAAGAATATCAAGGGCACCCATTTTGAAATGCAACTAGAGATGATGTAAGAACCCCCGACTCCACGTTTCATGACCTACAGGGGTACTCATCCCAACGCTGGGAACCCCTGGGCTACACAAAGTTATTGACACCATAAATTCTTTCAAAGCTGAAATTGTTCACAAAAGACACAAAGGTCTAACGGTTATCTTCAACACCTCTAACTGGCTTTTACACTTCAGCATCAATTTGTTCCATCTGTATGTTTATGTCTACCAAACGTCTGAGTCTACCGTCCACATGATGCACTGTAGATACAGATAGTAAAGACATGTTGTCATTTCCACTGAAGTGAGTGCTGGTCCTCACTTTGACCAGTGTAACTTCAATTTTCAGAGAAGTTTCACATCTGCTTTAAAATTGAGCAAATGCTACTAAAAACGGCAGGAGGTAAAACAAAACAGAACTCTTAAATTCTGACTATCCAAAGAGATGTGAGAGTTCCACTACACAAACTGAGAGGAACGTTTTCCAATACCAAAAAACAATACTAAATCAACTGTTTTCATACCCTGATGCAATGCTTCTGAAACAGTTTAGCTTCTGATGGTCTAAAGAACAGCAACATGAGCTTGAGACCCAAACTATCTTTGGTTAAAGGTGTCCTGGTCTGACTGGGGAACTCTGTACRACTTCCTGACAAAGTAAAGCTCTGAATCTAATGACCACAACCACCATTAATCCAGTGCTTTCTTGGTTTTTAACAGGACTTTACCTCTCTTAGGAGTCGTGTTGGGGAAAAATACAATTAGCAATCATTTTTAATTAAATTTATATTCTGTGGATGATGATGGACCCAACTTTTGGATCCAATGCTGACATGAAATGTCTCTTGCTTTATAAAAACTGYTCCTGAAGTTCTCAAGACTTTCCAGATGGCATCAAGGTTGATGGTCGGAACCACTATGTTCTAGCTAAAAACCAAACAATAAGATATTCTTTGAAGACCTCAAACCAATCTGAATCTGTAAACCAAAGACTGGTTTGGAACTAATCTATGAACGAAGCAGATGTTTCAGACTTACATGAACTCTCTTTGTTCTCGGTAACACATGCTGGTGTTCGGTCTGSAGCTCCGAGCGAATGACTTCTTGTTCCTCAGCGAAGGAGCAGGCATGCCGGCGGACATGACTGACGTACAACCATACTTTTATACCCGTTTGGAGAAACAGTGACTGGATCTAYGAAACAACTGGATCAGTGAGTCCGGAGCAGAATTGTGGTCAAATATGGACTCTAGATAGAAAAGCAAAGGAGGACTGAAAGCCAGACACTCAGATGTGTCAGTTAGGAAGTCTGTTGATGCTCTGAACACCAGATACTCCACCAGAGGTTTCCTGAACGGGAGGGCAGGCCTCCGATTGGTCGACCAGCGTCGGCGTGTTCCTTCCTGCTTCCTCAGAGGCGGCACACGATTGGCCGGCAGAGCCACCGGCTACAAACACACATCCCTCACACGCTCGGACACCGGAACCAGAGGCCAGGGGGGGATTTCCACCCCTGACTGGAACAATGCAGAGCCCACGTACTCAACACAATACCTTCACTCTGATTTTACCGAAACACAAACAGAAATAAAGACGCTGCAGGTGGAAGTGCGCAACTACAATACAACAAAGCTAAACCTTGTTTCACATCAAACTTTTACCTGGATGAGCTCAATGAAAAGTAAGACCACCTAAAACCCACTGAGGAGCAACAAATACTTCGTTACTGTACTTAAGTAGAATTTTTGGCTCTCTGTACTTTACTTAAGTAGTTATTTTTCAACCCACTTTTTACTTCTACTCCTTACATTTTTACACAATTATCTGTACTTTCTACTCATTACATTTTTTAAAAAGGCAAGAAGTAGAAAGTCGTTACTTTTATTTCATTACGGCTTGTTGTTAAAAAATATTATCCTGATAAACTGTGTCTCCTGGATGGAGTGAATTTAACTGTGGTTGGATGAGAAGAATACATTTGAACAATTTAGACATTTTTTGAGGGTGTCACCTCCCAATAAATATCATTTTGGGAAGTCTAGCCACTCATTTTTACTCAATACTTTTACTTGTAATACTTAAGTACAACATATATTAGATACTTTAAGACTTTTACTCAAGTAATATTCTTAGAGGAGACTTGAACTTTTACCAAAGTAATTTTATGGTAAGATACTTATACTTTTACTCAAGTATCACTTTGGGGTACTTTATACAACACTGACGTCTTCACAACAATGCTCTGGGGGGTGAGAGCTTGGTTGCAGATTGAACTCAGGAGGAGGAGCTAGGTACAATAGGCGGAGCTTTGTAGCAGGAAGTGTTTAGGCAGCTTCACAGACGATTCAAGGATTTCTCAAACATGCATGAATGAGTCAAAGCAACATGATGAGGGGATGACATCATCACACAATGTAAAGCTCAAAAAAGTCCATTTTGTACAACAACACCCCCCTTTAAAAACTACAGGGAGTCTAATTTTACGTTTTGTAAAGGTAAACTGAAAATTCAAACTAAACTTCCTTTGCTCTAACAGAATATTTGCTGTTGCTCCCATTAGGAATATAAAAAAATGTCTTTGACATAAATGTGGCGTTTTCTTGTTTATTCATTCATTTTATAGTAAGGCTGTGATTCAGTGTTTGGAGACAGATGTTAACAGTAGCTGTGTTTGCTCACACTGCTTCTAAATCAATAATGGAGCCCACAGATTAATAATATGCTACCAACTTTACCAGAAAGTGATAGTAAATTTAATTGCAGCAGTACAAATATGTCTTTTAGGGCCTAAAACCGTCTTAGGACATGATATTCACTGAATGTAAACTCAAAACATCGTAAAAACACAAAAAATGTGTTTGATTTCCATGACAACAAGTTTGACTTCGTAACAATATTATTCTCACAGCAAACTATACTTCAAAATATACATTTTATATCTTAATTCAGTGGGTTTTTTTTTATATAGAATCAGCTCATTCCTGGTGATGTGACTACAACATGAGGAAAAGTGAAGATTTCGTTCAGTATAACCTGATGTAAATAGAAAGTATGCGGCTCGGTTTTTGTGGTATACCTTTACTCGTATCACTTTCTGGTACTTTATACCAGTGGTTCCCAAACTTTTTGTCTTCTGACCCACAAAATATCCATGGCAAAAAACTTGTGACCCCAAATATTACTGGTCTGAGTACACAAACGTCATTAATAACCCTAAACACCGGCTTTTTTACAATCTAAACTGCTTGTACACAAATATAAATACTTATTTTTACTTATTTTGTGTTTTTGAATAGTTATAGGGAAATATTACATCAGCATTTATTTTATTACCCTTTAAATTGATTTCTGGAGATTATCCAAGGTGCTTCATGACCCATAATTGGGTCCCAAGCCCAACTTTGGGAACCAAAATGCAGTGGTTCCCAAACTTTTCAGCTTTTGACCCACAAAATAACAGTAGAGACCTGAGAGAACAACTGTTTTTGGATGATAAACATTTGTATCAGGTCAACTAAACATGGGCATAATAACAATATTTATTATTCTACATTTATCCATTTTAAATACACTAACCTCACTCCTTTGTAACAACTAAGGCAAAAATGTAATTAATTCAGAAAATCTTTTCAGGACCCCACCTTGATGTTTCGGGACCCCACTTTGGGTCCCGACCCCAACTTTGGGAAACACTGCTTTATACATCACTGCTGAGGAGTGAAGATATTTGGTAAACTTCAAACTATGATGAACTAAAACTGTTCATGATGCATTAAAAACCTGCTCATTAACATTTGTTCTAATGTGATCTCTAAAAAAAAACTATAAACCAGGTGAAACTCACTTTAAAAAATCAACCAATCAGATTGCAGCTTCAGGTGAAGTTAAAGGAAATTTGATAATAGATTAGTTTAAACTGCATCTATTATCACCTGTGTGTGTGTTTCCTCACTGAACCGGGTCGTACCTGCGACCCATGACCCAGATCTGGGTCCAGGATGGAGCTCAGAAAAAGTTTCTTTTGTTTTCAGACGTTTCTGCTCTGAAGACAACAGATGTCTGCAGGTCAAACTAAAACTCTGCTTTTATTTTGTCTTTCATCTTTTCTTACATAATTCAATCATTTTTCAGTTTTTTAATGTTACAATCTAACATCTAACTTCTTCTTTTATTAGGATGTTCTTCATTTTGAACTTGTCTGCTGTTGAGACAGTCCTTTCAGAGGAATCAAAAATGGTTTATTCAGTTCTAATATACAGCTAGTCCTTTGCTACGTTTAGCTTTAGCTAGCCTTTTTCTACTTTATTTTTGAATTAATCTTGTACTAACTTAAGATAGCGTTTAGCTATTTTAAGATTTAGTCAGTATTTTGCCACCATTTACCTAATGTATTGCTGTTTTTGGCTAACATTTTTTAAAATTTTGTTAGCTTTTTTGCTACTTTTAGCTTGTAGTTAGCATCAGCGGTAGGCTCAGCTAACCTAAATGTTTGGTTCACTAACCAATAATCTGCTAAACAAGAACCTTAGCGCCACTAATGCTAAACTGCTAAGATGATTGTCAAATAAAAAATAAATTTTTACCCTCGTAAATTTATTAGTGAATTTTTAAATCAGCAGAACCTAATTTAGTGGAAGCTAATTGGTCCGCTAACAGTTTCTCAAATTAGCCGAATAGCTCTTTTGCTAAATAAGAAGCTAGTCCTGCTGTTAGCAGATTAGCAGTGCCCTCCACTGATATTTTGAAACATGTTGTGGATGACTCTCACCTACTACCACACCAACATGTTAATGTAATGTGTATAAATCTAATTAAGTTACATTTTAATGTTGGTTAATGTTGAACTGAACTGGGTTAACTGAGAAATATCTCTGCTATAGTTTTATTAAAATTCATCCATTGGTTCATGAGATATTTTGCTAACAGACAAGGTGATATACAGTGGGCAGCCTTGTTAATTTTCTTGATTTACCTTTATAAATCATTGATTGTTTGGATAAAAAAAACAGTAAAATATATCATTAAGGGGACAAACACTTATTTTTGAGAAGTGAAATGAAGTTTATAAATTTTCCTTTTTTGGTGCCCAAATTTATGCACCTGTCTAATTTTGTTTAACCGATTATTGCACACTTTCTGTAAATCATATAAACTTCATTTCACTTCTCAAATATCACTGTGTTTGTCCTCTATATGATATATTTAACTGATTTTTAATATCCAAACAATCAATGATTTATCAGGAAAATTAACCCGGGTGCCCAAACGTTTGCACCTCACTGTACATGAACTTGATAACAGAGAAGATTATGAATTATGGGAYATGGTGGACTGAGACGGATCCATTGGACCCGTCCTTTAAATCAGGACAAAACGACATTTGTCGACAGCGTGGGAGGAGTCTGAATTTGGACAGCCTCCGGCATTGAGGCCGACAAATTTGGCCTTCAGAGGACCCAGCCTCTGGATTTGGACAGAACCAGATCGACCACATCTTTGCACCAAACTTGACCTGAATTAGAGCGATCTGTATCTGAGACTGTCGTAACTGAAAAGTTACTCAAATTTTCTTTTCTATTTCTTTAAATTCAGCTCTTCTCATAAAAACACTGAAGCAGTTCCTGCTCCTGAAACAAGAGACGATTGCTGCGTGTAGAACAAGAGTACCACCAATGGTCCATAATCCACCCATCAGGCATCAGAACCCAGAGCAGGAAACCCCTCAATATATGAGTTTGTTTGGTCAACATGTGGTTAAAGTGGGGTCAAAGGTCAGTTTGACTGATAATCATGTTGTCCATGGTGTAAAATGACAAACAGGTCAATTAAAGACAATAAAAGTGCAGCTATCAGGTGTGAAGAACTCACCTGTTGATAACAACCTGCCAATCAAACCAGTTTATGGACCTGGTTTTATCCAAACAAAGTCCACCAGGTGTCCAGCTTTATATATAAAAGGTTCACCAAGAGTTTGGACAATAACTTCATCCATCCATCCATCCATCCATCCATCCATCCATCCATCCATCCATCCATCCATCCATCCATCCATCCATTTTCTTCCTCCTATCCGGGGTCGGGTCGCGGGGGCAGCAGCTTCAGAAGGGAGGCCCAGACCTCCCTCTCCCCAGCCACTTCTTCCAGCTCCTCCGCTGTACAGCAGACGCTGCACCAATCCGCCTGTCGATCTCCCGCTCCCTTCTTCCCCCATTCGTGAACAAGATCCCCAGA